>NW_009732545.1:0-61540 GCF_000703405.1 Apaloderma vittatum | reverse complement strand
GAGGCTTGCGGAGGGTCCCTCTCCCACCTACGCTGGGTGTGCAGTTGGTGCTTATTGGAGAAGACCTCCCCTTGGCCAGCAGCAGATCCTGCTTCCCACCTTTGGGATTTGCACTTTTGGGTGTTCCCATGTTTTTATTGCATTTCTTTACTCATGGACACGGGGCTTAACTCTGCCAGCGAGTATTTTACCTGGCATTGCTTTTCTCTGTTAACCCCAATCAGCGTGGCCAGGTGCCTGTGCCCTGGCTTTGATTTATGACTTGATGTCCAGGCAGGGGTGGGTCTGTACTATAATCCCGTCAGGATTAGTTTGTGTGTGATGGATGGAGCCGGGAGTGTTGGGGAGGATGGGGCTCTGCTGCCAGCCCTGCCATGCCACCATCAGCCTGTCCCAGGGTGGGGGCTCGGGGAGGGGGCTCCCCTGGGTCTGCAGGACCGGGAAGGGAATGCCTGCGGTTGAGTGTCTGGGCTAAGCTGTACCACACAGTCTGCAGAAGTTATTTTTAACCTTTTCTGTGCTGCTACATGCTGGCTGCTGTTGGAAAGCTGAATGCTGTGCGTTCTGACACTGCAGGGAAAAAGATCTTTGGGTTTTTTTTTTTGTTTTAATAGGTTTTAATAAGATTTTTTATAGCTGCTACACTATCACCAGCCCTACACCCTCTCCAAAGCTGCTGCTGGTGGAGAAGAGATCCAGGGGCAGGCAGAGCACTGGTTCAAGCCCCTGGAGATCCTCTCTGTTCCCCAGCTTGCTCAAGACAACATTTCTACACCTTGAGAAGTAGCCAGCCTCTCTGGAGAGGAGGGTGGCTAGGTCTGCATGTCCTTCCGTCCCTCCTCCAAACCCATATTTGTAGCTCCAGCTAATGCAAAGTTAAATCCATGTTCTGCAAGTACCTGCTGAAGATAGCTCTGCTGTTCCCCCTGCCCCCAACAGGTGACTTGGAGGATGGGTGCCCTGTGCTGTCCCCTGGGGAGCAGAAGCCCAACCCTCAGCAGAGCCTATTGAGTGTCAAAGGTGTGTACCCTGGGTTGTAACCACTGTGGAGCCCCGACCTGGGCCACTGCTGCCTGTTGGATTTGTTTGGGGGAAAAAGCATGTAGGAGGTTCTTCTGGCTTGCGCAGTTGGATTTTACCAGGCAGTGTTGCCTTTCCCTCGTGGGAGTTAAAAACCTCTGAGCAAAGCGGGTGCTGGTCGCTCAATGAGATGCTGTTGCCTGCCTCATTCACCAGTTTCCTCCCCCCTCTCCCTGTTCATTTTGGATGCTTTGAGTAAACAGATGGGGCTGGGTTTTTCCTAGTCTATATTAATCCTAGTCTATAATTAAAGAGCTTTCAGAGGAGTTTGCAGACCATTGTCTCAGCTGTGGCTGCAGAAGTGATTTCTAAACAAATCTTGCCCTGTCCACCCTTATTTCCCTCCACCCTGCTCTCAGCCGTCCCCTTTTATTCTCATGTAGCCTGAGTTTGAAGACTTGCTGGTTGACTGTCCTACTTCTCAATTTAGAAACATCTCAGGACTGTCCCCCAGGACCATCAGCTCCAAAACACGACTCTCACCCCAAGTCCAGCCTTGGGGGCATGTGCCCTCATCCTTCTGTGCATGTGAGAGCATTGCTACATCCACAATGGACTGAGACACCGCCAAGATGCTGCTTTTGGGAGAGGAAATATCTTTTCGTAATCACTCATTTTGATGCATGTTCTTGTTGCCTTTCGAGACTGCGGAGTGCATGTAGGGGGGATTTTTGCCAGCTGTTTTTCCACACATTTGCATCTGTCCAGACCTTTAGCATAACATTTCCCATATAGTTACATAAATATAGGATGGGGGAGTGTCCCTGCAAATTCCAAGCACTGTTAGGCTTTTGAATATGTTGGTGAAAGTTGCCAGTTCACAGTTGTAATGATGGATGTAAAGAAATAACTTGGCACTGGGCTGCCAGGCATGTGTTTAAAAAATATATTCATGACTTGCACTTTGATTCACGGGAGAAATTGCCTACCCATCCCTGGTTTCTTTCTTGCTTTGTGCAGTGCTCACCAAGCAGGGATGACCTTTGGGCTGTCAGAGTGTTTTTGTTTTTTAATAGGGTTCTGTGCAAGCATCACTGAAGTTGATGAAAATTTTGTCACTTGAGCTTTTCTGCTATGATGATGGTGCTGTGCACCTCATGCTATGTCTGTGTATCTGTAGAGGGTTTGAGTCTTCCAGCTAGGCAGGAAAAAAAAAAACCAAACCAAAAAACCCCACCTACGAGATCCTACCTAATATCTGCAGGGTCTCCTTAAAGGGGAGACGGTAAGTGTTTGAGGGTCTTTGCATGCCAGCTGGAAAACATGCAGTCCCAAACAGTGCCTCACATTAATGAGAAACAATTCCCTGCCTGCTGTGGTGATGCTTTGCAGAAGGGTGAGCAGGGTAGGTGCTAGCTAACCTCAACATCTTTCCTCCCTTCCTTGCTTCCCACTGACTGCTTATTGCTTTTTCCTGCTGCTGACGGCAGCTCCGAGTCCTCTGTCTTACCTGGCCTGGCTCTGATAAGCAGTCTTGACTCAAAGCCTAGTTTCTCTGTATTTAACGCCTGCCAAGCCCTCTCCCCTTGGAGTGCTCCCAGTGGGACCCAAAACAACGCTCTTCTCAAAGCGAAAAATATCTGCATACAAGTTCTCCCTCCCCTTTTCTGGCTGGAACTTGGTGCACCCCTTCCAGCTAACTGCATTCCCGGCATACCGGCCCGGGGATGGCTTGGGAAGCATTTCAAGCAGGCTGGAGTATCTCCTGCTCAGGCTCTCCCCTGCAAATTTCCTCTTACTGCATTCCAGAAAAGGGCACCAAATCCTTCAGGGCTTGCTGCTCCTCCTTGCCGTGCTTGTGGAGAGAGACCTGCTGGTTCAATAACAGCCGGCTGCAGACAAAGCAGTCAGTGCTTGACTTCGTATTTCCCTCAGCTCTCTACTTGCACCTAAGGAATTTGAGTTTCGGGGTTATTTTCTGCTTGATCTGATTTTTGAGCAGAAGGAGAAAAAAAAAATTTGCGTCGGGGGGAGAAAGGAAAACCAGTGTTAGGAGTGGATGAAAAGCCCTTTGGGTGCTGGACTAAAGCAAGACATTTGGATATAACAGTTTAATTATTTTTAGGAGCCATCGATGCTTTTCAGCCAGGCCGAAATTTTGTAGAAAGCAGCATGTGGGGATGTCTGTACTGATGCTGGGTGGCAGGATTTACTGGGATGATGCCAGGTACGTCTGGCCGCATACCTGCTCTCTGGTGCAAACCTGGAGGAGGAAAGCACGGCTCAGGCTCTGTGCTCCAGCCTTGCCTTCATCTAGCAAAGAGGCACCAGGCTTGCCTGCTCGCCCACATGCTCCTGGCCTTTCTGGCCACCCTCCAAGCTCTAGAGGACACAGGTGACACCAGAGAAGGTCTTACAAGTGCTTACATCAGCCACGATATTGGTGGTCGAAGTGCCAGTGTGTTCTGCGGGAAGTGGGTTAATTTTCTTCTTGGCTCTGGCATGCTGATGCAGCTGCTTTTCCACAGGATTTCTGGAAGTGTTTTTGCACTCTTTTTTTTTTTAAAAAAAAAGGAGGAAAAAACCACTTTATTTTTATTTTTCCTTAAGTGAAGCAGAGCAGTTGGTATGAGAAGGGATATTTCTGTGCCTGGTTGCTGCACGGTCAGCTGGGTGAGGGGCAAGATGCAGGAAGCAAGTGGGAAGAGCCAGTCGCCAGCCTGGGAAATCCGGGTGCTGCAGTGTGAGAGAGTGATGACCCTTTTGAAAGCAAAAAGCGTGGTCCCTTGGACATTCCATGCTTGCTAACCACTGCCCTGGGCTCCCACAGCATCTGAGCACCTGATGGTTTTATAAGTATGTGTTACAGCAAGGTGCAAATGCCCTAAAAGCTCTTACGAAATGGGGAGAAGGACCAGTTTATGAGCCTGGGAGCAATGTATCCCTGAATAACTCCTAAAGGCAAGAGGCCTGCTGTGTTCAGGATTGTGGCCAGCGGTAGCACTGCGTAAGACCAGGCTGTCCTTCCCATCCAGAGCCCTTGATGATTTGTAGGCGGTGCCATCCTTACTAGGAACACGTGTATTACCTTTCATGGTGCTTTGAGAAGAACATGAGGATGTTCTACATCTGCACCTTAGGGTTGGCATGTGCCTGGGGAGAGAGCATCATCAGTGGTGCATGGATGGGGTCTGGAGCCTTTGCTGACATGCTGGGGTTTGTTTCTCTCCCCCAGGCTGGTTCCCCAAGGTGACGCTGGGGTCCTCGTAGCCGACTTCACTCACGGAGTGGCCATGGCCACCTAGTGCTCCCTGGGACCGGTGGGGTCGGCAGGCCGGAGATGGCAGCGCAGAGGATCCGGGCGGCCAACTCGAGCGGCCTGCCGCGGTGCAAGTCGGAGGGCACGCTCATCGACCTCAGCGACGGCTTTGCCGAGACCAGCCTCTGCGATGTCAAAGGTGCGGAGGGGTGCGGGACGGGGTGGGGATCCCCCCGGGATGGGTAGGGATGCATCCTCTCACTTGTGGGGTCTGGGAGGGGATTGGTTTATAATTAGCAGATGGCAGCTGGTGGCGAAGAGCAGCAAGTGCTAACGAGTGCATCTACAGGTGGTAAGGACCTGATGGAAAGGGATCCAGCAGCCACGAGAGGTGACAGTAACAAGGCAGTTTGCAAAGGTTTCGTTTTCACCTACCTAGAGCTGGGAGCTTGCAGGTTGCTTTGGATAATCCTTTTTCTTACTTTTATTGCTTCTTCTTCAGCTGTATTTACCTTACCCAACATGAAAGCTGTGTTCAGGTGAGAAGGGAATTACTGTTCCCCTGGCAGAAACAGATCCCAGGAAATAACTGCAGGTGGAAGTTAGTGTGTGCCGAGGGCCTTTAAAAATAAACACGCACAGAAGTGATTGCTTTTGCAGGCGTAGCAAGAAAGAGACCCGAACATCAAACGCTCTCGCTGCAGATTAGATTGTTTTAAATGCGAAAATAGGAATTACTCATATTCTCCAAGGGGTTTGCTGGTTTCAGCACATCCCTGTTAACTCTGCTGCTGTGCTGGCTGCGTGCACAGCTAGGGGGCACACAGGGATGGCTGCTTGCCCGTCTGATCTGAAGGGATGGGGGGACCAAAAATGCCCTGTCCTGCAGGCAGGAGTTAACAGTGGCTTCCTACCAGGATGACAAAACAGTTTCAGTACAGAGTTTATATATAGTTTTACGCTGAATAAATGTCCTCACAACTTTGCCTACCTGCTGGTGGAGGAAGTAGGTTAAGGATGAATTGTTTAGGATGTGTACAAACGCTTTGCTTAATATTTGATCCTTAGCGTGTATTTGAAGACTTCTTTGCTCATCTGTACTTTCCGTTGCCTTGAATTTTCCGTGTCGAAGAAGTGCTGCCAGCTAGCCTGCAGCTAGTGGCCACAGGGATGCGCAGTCTGGTCTCCCATCCCTTTGTCTCCGAGATTTTAGAGGCTCCCTGTGTTTCTTAAATCCCCCTTTTCCCTCCAGAGAGCTCTCGAGCCCATTGAAGCAGGTGGTGTGCCAGTTCTCCTGCAGCTCCCAATTAGTGAAAATTCGGCTCTCCTTGTTTTCTTAGGTCTGTCTAGTAAGATAACACACATTGAATGTTGATGTAACATCATTTGCAGCTTGCTTCTAGTGCTTTTTACAGAAATAGATCCTAAAAGTGAGAGCAAAACCAATAAATACAGTGCCAGTCTGAGTATCTGTAGGCTTGACCTAGCTGTTTTGCTTGTAATTAGGATCCCCATGCAAAACATCTTTCAGCTGGCACTGCTGAAAGGGACGTTGGAGATACTTCTAGGACCATGACAGCACCACACAAGGGTGATGCTCTGCTGATTTCTGAGGCTTCAAACGACATCACCTGCTTTAGAAATTGAGTTCATTTTCTTTGAGAAACTTTGAAATAGAGGTGCTATGTGAAAAGAGTGAGTTGCTGGTTTTTTTGGCTGGTGTGCACTTTTAGCCTGTGCTGAAGGTTATCTTGGATTTACATTACCTGGAGTTATCACATAACTTTTTTTCACCAGCAGTAGCACAGATAACTGTTTGAATGGAGAGTGCAGTGGCAGTGCTATAGAGCGGGTGGCCAAAGGCCTCCAGATAGCAAATTGTTAGGGTAATGGCTCTTCCCATGAGAACCTTCCCTAATTAACTTTATTTTAAACAAGAACATTTAAGGGTGTGGCTGCCATTCTAGCACGTGCCCATAGGAGCTTGGATCCCAACACACCAAGTGAAAAGGAGAGCTGATAAGAAGTGACTTCCCACACCCTCAAAACTCCATCCAGCACATCTTGTGCGTCGCTCATCAGGGATTTAGCAAGGCTGTGGGACACTGGTGTATCTCATACAGGAGCAGCTGCATGGGGCCCTGCGTCGAGAGGGAGGTTTGTTGCTAAGGCCCTTGACTACATCAGGAGGATAACAAGCTGCTTCTCCTGTCTCACCTCCTGTTGCTCTTCCCAGCCACGTCAGTGCCGATCCCTTTAGATCATGAGCCCTTTGGGAATGTACCGGAAGTAGTAGAGGGACAAGTTTTGTTTAAAAATGTTAACGGGGAAAAAAAAATACCTGCAAGTTTGAGAAGTTGTAAAACTATGTTACTTCACCCCATAAAGTAGTGCAAATTGCTGACCTGAAATAAATGATTGAAAGTCAGCAGTGACTCTTGTGGATTGCTTACAGTGCTGTTTCCTTCTTGGCTTTGCAGTGCCTTCTCCTAGTGCCTTGCTGGTTGACAATCCCACGTCCTTTGGAAATGCGAAGGAAGTAATAGCAATCAAAGATTACTGTCCGACTAATTTCACCACTTTGAAGTTCTCCAAAGGGGACCACCTTTATGTCTTAGACACATCAGGAGGCGAGTGGTGGTATGCTCACAACACCACAGAAATGGGTTACATCCCTTCCTCCTACGTCCAGCCTGTAAACTACCGCAACTCTTCCTTAACGGACAGTGGGATGATAGATAATCTACTGGAGAGCCCTGACGAGGGAGTCAGGGAGTTAGACCTGCTTGGAGAATGGACTGATGTGAAAAGAGACTCTGCAAAACCCTATAATAACAACCCGTTCTTGAACGGAGTGCAGACGAACCCGTTTCTGAATGGGAATTTGCAAACAGTGCCCAGCTTGGACAAAGAGTCCAACTCCAACGTTGCCGTGGACTTGCTGCTCTTGGACACGGGAGCTCCTACTTCAGCTGTTTCCAGTTTGGCTGCTAATAGCAGTTTGGGTAACATTTTTGATGAGTTTCCATCCTCAAACAGACTGGATCTGGAACAGCCTGTGAAAAGGGACAATCCCTTCTTCAGAAGTAAACGCTCCTACAGTTTGTCTGAACTGTCTGTTCTTCAGGCCAAGTCAGATGCTCCGACATCATCGGGTTTCTTCAGCGGTTTGAAGTCTCCCACCCCTGAGCAGTTCCAGAGCCGGGAAGATTTTAGGACGGCGTGGTTGAACCACAGGAAGCTGGCTCGGTCTTGCCATGACTTGGATTTGCTTGGTCAAAATCCCGGCTGGGGTCAGACTCAACCGGTGGAGACCAACATTGTCTGCAAGCTGGATAGTTCTGGTGGAGCTGTTCAGCTTCCAGATACCAACATCAGCATCCATGTGCCAGAGGGTCACGTGTGCCCTGGGGAAACGCAGCAGATCTCCATGAAAGCAATGTTGGATCCGCCGCTGGAGCTGAACAGTGACAAGTGCAGCACCATCAGCCCGGTGCTGCAGATCAAACTCAGCAACATGGAGGTGAAAACCTTCATCATTCTGGAGATGAAGGTATCAGCTGAGGTCAAGAATGACATCATGAGCAAGAGTTTGGTAGGACTGCAGTGCCTGCGGAGTGACATGAAAGAGGGGCCGTACACCCCAATGCAGTTAAGCTATTCATATGGGGACACAATTCAGGTGCAGCTGGAGAACCTGGAGCCTTGCATGTACATTGCAGCCGTAGCCCAGGGGCAGAACATCCTCTACCCTTATACCGTTTGGGATTACATCAGCAAGAAGATCACAGTTGGTGTTTACGGCCCAAAACACATTCACCCTTCCTTTAAAACTGTCGTGGCCATGTTCGGCCACGAGTGCGCACCCAAGACTCTCCTGGTGAATGAGGTCACAAGACAGTCTCACAGTCCGGCTCCTGTCGCCCTCCAGCTCTGGGGAAAGCATCAGTTTGCTCTGTCCCGGCCTCAGGACCTCAAGCTCTGCATGTTCTCCAACATGACCAACTACGAGGTGAAGGCTAGCGAGCAAGCCAAAATTGTGCGGGGCTTCCAGATGAAGCTGGGCAAGGTCAGCCGCCTTATCTTCCCCATCACGTCCCATGACCCCAATGAACTCTCAGACTTCACGCTAAGAATACAGGTCAAGGATGACAAGGATGCCATTTTGACCCAATTCTGTGTCCAGACGCCGCAGCCACCTCCAAAAAGTGCCATCAAACCAACGGGGCAGAGGCGGTTCCTCAAGAAGAATGAGGTTGGAAAGATCATCCTTTCACCTCTGGCTGCCACCGCCAAGTATCCAGTTTTTCAGGACCGGCCAGTGTTGAGCTTGAAGTATGGCAAGCTGCTGAAGACTGTGGTGAGGCAAAGCAAGAACCACTATTTGCTGGAGTACAAAAAAGGAGACGTCATAGCCCTCCTCAGTGAGGAGAAGATCAGGTTAAAAGGACAGCTATGGACCAAGGAGTGGTATATTGGCTACTACCAGGGAAAAATAGGCCTTGTGCACACCAAAAACGTGCTGGTGGTTGGGAAGGTCAAGCCCAGCTACTTCTCTGGGCCAGATCTCACCACCAGCCTGTTGCTTGAACAGATCCTGAGGCCTTGCAAATTTCTGACCTACATCTACGCCTCTGTGAGGACTCTGCTCATGGAGAACCTCAGCAGCTGGCGGTCCTTCGCTGATGCACTGGGATACTTGAACTTGCCACTCACATTTTTTTGCCGAGCGGAGTTGGACAGTGAGCCGGAGCGAGTGGCCTCTGTCTTGGAGAAGCTGAAGGAAGACTGCAACAACACTGAAAACAAGGAGAGGAAATCTTTCCAGAAGGAACTGATGACGGTAAGTCTCAGGTCTGACAAAGGAGGTCTTAATTCCCTGTCGTGCAGTGATTAAAGTGAACGGGAGGTGGAAATTTCCTAATTCAGTCTGTAGGAGATTGAGTCCATCTTTAAGGTCTTCCACAGCCTGCTCAGCGTGGCCAGGTGAAAATTCAGGTCTGTGGCTGCACGTGTTGTTTAATGGGATCACGACTGAACGCGGAGCACACTGGGTGATATACCACAGGTACGTGTAGTGTGAGATCAGGCTTGCTTTGGAAGGTAGCTCGTCTGAAGCCCTTCAAGATCAAGGTGATTTTGGGCCAATGTTTTCATAGCCCTTGACTGGCCGCTGCTGCTGAGTACATTTCAGCTTTCGATGATGCATGCTTGGAGGAGTTACCCAAGAGCTGCTGGTCTCCTCAACCCCAGTGTCAAAGCATGCATCATTGAAGGCAATGCTGATGGAAAACTGGAAAAAGGGTGAGAAACACAAAAGCTTTTCCTGTAGGGAGTGGGGTAGGTGAGCCACCTCTCAGGTCACGTGCCTTTGCCTTCACGAAACAACCTCAAATTCCTTTGTAATGTCAGTTTAGCTGCCCCATCTCTCTTTGAGTGGCAGCTAAACCAAGGGCACCGCTGAGCTGGGATGCTTCATGTCCAACTGTGGATCATGTTTGCAAATAGAAATGTGTGGCTTTCTGTCATGAAAGACACTTGGGGAAATGCTGCCTGCAAGTGTTTTTAGGGTGTTGTTAGGAAGTCTCTTACAAGAAAACATCGTCATGATCATTTCTAGCATTTTGTAGGAAACAAGCCAAATTAAATACAGGACGAAATGTCTGGAAGACATTTGCAGCTCGTACTTCTTGACAGGCTCTCCCACAGAAGCAGGTTAACTGAGTTATGTTGAATCATGTGGTTTAAAATGCCAATTAAATTAAGAAATAGCAGTAGCTTCTCCTGGTGATGCTGGGCACTGGCAGCAGAACGCAAACTGAAATTAGGAATAAGCAACCTGAGTAAAGACGTTTGGAGCGAAAGTATTTCATCTCCCAAACTCCCTTTAATAAGAAGGGGGAAATTTGAGGATCAAGTATGAGGTGTAAGGTGTTAGAAGGAGTACAGAGCCCTTTGTTACTTGTGAAAATGCAGTCCACTGCATTCATGGGTACTCAGTACCACTCCGTGGCCCATGGGACAATGTTTAAGTTTGATTTTTCAGGTGTCAGGTCATGCCACCAACGCTGCTTCTGTTGAGGTGTTCTGACCATTGTATGTGGCTGATTCTCTTCTTTCTGAGGCCATCTGAGAAGGGAGAATACCCACCGTGGTAGCCGAGGCTGGTGTCTGGCCTGTGATTCCCCCAAGGGAGGATTTGCTCCTTTAATCATTAGCCTTGTTGAACAGTGGGATGAAATCTGTGCTTCTCTTGCTAGGTGATTCCAAGGGCTTTGTGCTGTTTGCCTTACCACTTGGTAAACCTGTAGGTGTTTCTTTTTTTCTATCACCATTATCTCCAGGGATCCTAGACAGTCTGTAGGTCATGGAAAATCTATGCCAGACCTCAATGGGGAGACAGAGGGAAAGATAAGTCTCTTTTGGATACTTGGGGAGCAGCTAAATCAAGGGGAGGACTGTAAGCTGTAGGAAAACATGCTGCTCCCCAAGGGATGCCTGGAGTTCAGAGTCCCAAAGCAGGTTTTATTTTCCATGTTCAAATGGAAGCTAATCCTGAGTGCTGGCTCTCTTTCCTGTTCTTTGTGAATCCGAGCCTGTCGATAAAGGATGAGCTCCCTTCCCATGAAAGATGACGCTTCTTCTAAACCCCTTGCTGCTGTCAAATCCTCCTTAGCTTATAGAGTAATTAGAGTGAGTCTGTGGTTTTGGTGCATTTTTTTTTTAAGATGTTTTAAAAAGATGTTTCAGGGGATGACAGTGGAGTGGTAATGTGTTTTGTTGTATTTAAATCTGATTTTGTTTGTAACAAATGGACTCAATTTCTGGCATCTGCTGGCAAGACGAACCAGTTGGAATAAGCTCTTATCTGACTGTTTCATCTTAAAGTTGGTTGTCTCCTCTCAAGGGGTATGTGAAGGGAGAAGGAGTAAGCAGGCTTATCAGACTTCAGAGCTGAGTACATAAAATTGCGGTAGCAGAGCCATGCACCAGCAGCCAAGTGTGGAAGAGCCTGGTTGTGATGATTAGCTAATAGGTAATCTGCACTTAATTATTAATTTTTTAATCTAGCACTAACAGTGGTATGTGAAGGTAACTGGGGAAATGTTGCTCAGAAGTTAGTCATCACATCAGAAAGAGAAACCTACCTGTTCTGTTCCTCCTCTCTGCCTATCGAAAGAGGGCAGCACACAGGAGCTCTTCTTAAAAACACTGGGCACAGATACAGGAAGACCTCGTTGCAGCTGGGCCAGCACTATCTGGTGACTGCACTTACCTGGTCTATGGGAGCTGGGGTTAGACTTGTCATGAGACACAGCATTTCTCTCTTCTCTGGGTTTTCGATACGGTGTTTTTATAGAGCCTCACATTTATCATCCTTTCCAACAGATGCTGTTGTTGGGAAAAACGTGAGTCTTCGAGGGGTGCCACTGGGCAAGTCAGCAGAGAGCTGCAGAAACTATGAGCCTTTTCTTCTCTAGGCTACTTCTAAAGATCGTGTAGAACATGTCAGGATTTCTTTTTTTTTCCCCATTTTCTGCTGTTGATTGTTCTGACTGCAGGTATCTGCGTGCTGCCTTCTTCTACCATAAGATGCTGCTTATCCCTGGTGAGTGCAGGCCCCAAAGAACCTGCAGAGCAGGGTGTCACCTGCTTGGATCTTGTGCTGGCACGTGGGAGCATTGCCAGCCAAGGTTGCTCATGTTGGTCCTTCACCCTGAAGCAATCTGCCATCTCGTGGTAGTCCCCATACTTAGTTTGGGTTCAGAGGGAGAGCATGACTCCTGCCCTCCTGTCTTCATGGGAACAACAAATCCCAACCACGCTTACAGATCCTGGCTGTTGCTCCCCTCAGGAACCACACTGTGCCGTACTTAAAGTTGATGGGGATGTTTACTGTAGGGTGTGGGTTGTCCTCGCGTAGCCAAGTTGCTTGCAGGACAGAAGGAGAAGGAGGTGCTTGCAGGCTTCCAGCAAGGTCTTTTCATGCCCAGCACTTGTAAGTCTTGCTCTGTGCTCCCCTATCAATTAATAGAAAGCTGCCTTTCAGCCATCCTGTTGTCAGGTTTCTTGCTCCATGGACAGTGTAAGTCATCTCACTCTTATTTTTTGAGGCTGGCAGGAAATCCTCTTCCCAGTGCAGCAGTTGCAGACCCTGAGTTCTTTTTCCCCATGCAATTTTGCTCTTGGTGGGGTAAGCTGCTGGTGGTGGTTGCATTGTTACCTTCCCCAAACCACCTTAGAGGGTTTCTGGTGGCACATGGTGGCATTTCAGAAGTGATGCCTTAAGCACCCTGTGACCCACCACGTTCAGGGAAATTGCCCCACGGAGCCTATGCCTGGCTGTGTTAGGTAAAAAATAAATAAGTTAGTATTTAAGGTAGTGAGTGTGTAGCACAGTATTACAGCTGCTTGTGACTGGTGATTTTAGGGGTGCTGACAGACAGAAGAAGCGAGGAAAAGAGATGCTTAATGCCTAAAGGAATTGTTATTTTAGGGATACAAGCCAACTTTTTCAGGCCAAAAACCTGACCTGTATTCCGGAGAGGATGATGGAGACAGGAGCCTGTGCACGAGCAGCCTCTCAGCCCCTGAGTCTCACTGGTGCCTCTGGGACACACGGGGCCTTTCTCCCCATGTTTGAGGAGGTCCCAGGCGGGAGCTGTGGCATGGTGGCCCCCCGGGCACATTGCCTGCCTGCCGCATCCCTGCCCTGGCACACGTCCCACAGAGGTTAATGGGACACTGAATATTGCTGCTTGTGGTAACCACATCTCTGCTTCCCCCACTAACGTTTTTGGAGGGTGACTAATGGCATGATAACCTTTGGAGCCCCTTGGGTGCTTTCCGGTTTAAATGCTTTTTAATGATTAAAAAAAAACCCTATTTCATTTAAAAAGTCGATTTCCATAGCAGCTTCCTTGTGGGTCTTACACCGTGCTGGTTGGGCACATGTGAACTTAGCAATGCTTTCTGCTCCTGGGGCAAAAGAGAAAGGTTTTTACTCCTTTAGTGTGGCCCAAAATGCAGATGCAACAAGAACTTCACTGAGTTCAGATGGCTCCTCTGGAGCATGTGGGAGTCAGGACTGGACTTGTGGGAGGTTCCATGTTTGTGCGTGGGACAGCGAGCAGGGCTAGAGGCTTGCAGAGTCAGGAGTGGACCACGAAGGTTGTGGTATGGGCACAGGCAGAGGTGGCTGTGCCTCTGCAGGTGGTCTCTGGTGTCACCTGTTTCTTCTACCTTGGCTTGCTTTCTTTCAGATGCAAGTTTCTGTCATTAGAGGATGGGAAATGGGATTCTGCATTTCAGAGCCAGGATGCAAATTAAGCCTCCCTGGATGCCTTTTAAGTATAGAGGTGGTTCTGTGATGCTTTGAACTGGGATTTGAATATCAAACCATCTCCTTTACTGTGTGCTAGTCTGATGGTGGCTTGGAACCGCTCCGAGGTTAATAAATGCTTTGGAGGGTGCTGGCAAGGCACAGCCCGGGTCACACCTCAGCAGGGAGCACGGCTTGGTGCCGAGGGATGGAGACAGCGTGGGTGTACCCAGCTATTTGGGGAGGCTTGTCTGGGGCGAGGGAGGAGGATTGAAAGAAATTGTGGCATAATTCCAAAAGCACTTGCTGGAGGATTAAGTCTGTGGTGAGCCCTGCTAATCCTGGCCAGGCAGTTGAATCTTTCAGGAGAGCCCTGTGTCCACTTGTGTTTCAAATATTTCTGTGACAGAGGGAGCCAGTTGTGCTCAGGCCAAAAAAAAACTGTGTCACTGTTGCCACTAACATTCCCCCTTTGACTCCAACCTTAGTGGCAGTGTGTCCTTCTTGCACTCCATCCCCCCCTGGCTTTGGTGCTGTCCCCATCTCCCGTCAACTCTGCCCACTCTCTTGCTTTTTCCCTAGCCTGCAATTTGTGTGTTGACCCTCCTCAGCTCGAATCACAAGGGGCAAAGCACAGGAAATGAGGTCCTGGGGCCAGCAGTAGGTTTCAGAGTTAACGGCACTGCACTGCAGGGAGCAATCCATCTCTTCCAAAGCTGATGCTTTGAGTGATTATACAGTCATCAGTTAAGTGGCTTTACTTGATGCCATTTTCTTGTTTACTTTGAGCAGCAGAAGGAACAGGAGAATAGAAGGAGCAGGAGAATCCATCTCCTGCAGCTCTATCGTTCTAAGCCCCTGGGGCACACTTTGCTCTTCCACTGCCTTGTACCTGCTCAGCTACTGGCAAGAGATGTGAGCGGCTCATTTAGCCTGCTTTGCTACATACCAGCTTGTTTTGGGGTTTGCATGCAGGTGGTCGAGCTGCCTGGAGGGGCAGGTTTGAGCATGCTAAGTCTGCCCTTCCTTAGGACCATCCGAATCCTCCACCTGCAGAGGGGAGAGGGTGATGAATCTGGGGGCTGGGTGTTGAGGCAGTGTTGCTGGAGAGGAGGTGGTTATGGCACAGATGTGAGATCTGAATACTTTTTAATGCCCTTTTTAAAAAAACATTAGTGCTCTTTTAAATACATTTTCCTCGGTTGCTTAACAAGAGGGTTTGTTACTTCTCTTGCTAGTACAGGAAACCAGTGTAAGCAGTGTAAGCATTCTGGAGGAGCAAACAAATGCTGGTCTGCAGCTGTAATTAGATTGAGCCCAGCTTTAAGCTGGAAACAGATACGGGGAAAAATCAACATGCATTTGCTTTGCAAATTGCTGGAGTGGTTTCAGATGTTACCATCTTCCCCCAACTGTCCCTGTGAAACTGCGTATGCGAGGATTTAACCCTTCTTCTCCCCCAGAGCCAAACCAGCTGAGGTTTGCCCAGACCCATCCTGAGCCTGGAGAGGATGTCATGACCCTTGGTAGCAGAAAGCACAAGGCTTCTGGCTGCATGGGGACCACCGCATCCATGGTTTCTGTAATAACCAGCCTATGCTGTTGTGAAGGTGTGGGTGATATTTCTCGATGGGGACACATGTGCCAGTGTGGTTCCTTAGGTGCTCACTGGTGCTCAGCATCCCTCAGGCATCTGTCTCCAGCATCCCTTAGCTGTGGTTTGCTTTTATTGAAGTGAGTTCCACTCCTGAAACACTGACCTCTTGGTACTCACCCATCCTGGAGCCACTGTCCCGAGTCTGCTTCTGCCAGAGCTCAGTATTTGGCTGTGGGAAAACGAGAGGGTACTCAGGAAATTATTGCCCAAGGTGTAGTCTGCGATCTGTTTGCTAAATTTCTGTGTTTTAAAAGGTGGATACCTGCTCTGTAATATAAACCACCTTTCTGTTGCCACTTGAGGTCCAAGGTTAGATTTGTCCAGGGATGGAAGTTGCTGCTGAGGCTGTTTCAGTCCAGGGGCTCTGGCAGAGGATGGGGGAGCCCTGGGGAGTGGGATGCTGGTTCTGTTGGTCTGATACTGCCCTCTGATAATTGCACTTAAGCCTTTCCTTGTGGGTTTTCCTTACTGTAACTTGCTTTCCACTTAAATATAGGAGCTAACCCTGCTCTTGTCATTTTTTCTGACTAAGCTAGAAAACTGTCACTGTTGCAGTTCCTCTTCCCCACTTCTTCAAAATAATTTGCAGAAAATCTTAGCTTTTAGCTCAATAAATGATGCAGAAGGAGGAGGTTTCTGAACTGGCATGGGAAAGCAAAAGAGTGGTGAAAAGATCAAGGACATCCTAAGGCAAGCAGTGGTCCTGTAGTGCTGTCAACTGGCTCTTTGCCTGGCTTTGCCCCAGCCCATCTCCCCCTGAGGCTGATGTCTAGGTTTCATCCCAAAATGTTCTAGCTGGCCCATATCCATCCATCTATGCTGAATGATGGTGCTTCTCCAGGCTCAGGGAGGCAACTGCACGGATCACTGTGGTGGATTAGTTACCTTGATTAAAGGCATCTGTGCTTCTCAGCCCCTGGGATGCTTTAAACTGCTTATGGTTGTGCCTGAACATCTTGAGGAAAATAAGGCTGTGTTGGCTAGCTCAGGTGGCAAGCCTTGTTGAATAGGGGTATGGTGCTTTGTTCTTAATGGGATTACTTTTCTGTCAAGCCTGGTGGCCTAATTTCGCTGGCTCTTGCTAGAAGGGGGTGGTAGGATTTTTTGGGTGGCTTCTTAAGGGACTTCCCTCCGTGGTTGCCTGCTATCTACCTCCTGCCTTGACTCTTTTCTTTGGTTTTCACTCACGGTCCTTCAGGCTCTGCTGAAAATGGACTGCCAGGGGCTGGTTGTCCGGCTCATCCAAGACTTTGTGCTGCTGACCACAGCCGTGGAGGTGGCCCAGCGCTGGAGGGAGCTTGCTGAGAAGCTTGCCAAAGTCTCCAAGCAGCAGATGGATGCCTATGAGGCTCCACACCGGGACAAGACAGGAACAGTGGACAGTGAGGTGAGATGGATGGGTCTTGGCGTCCATGGGTCTCTAGGATTGCAGATACCTCCAGAGTGTGTTCTTGTGGAACACCTTTGGGGGATAAAAGGGTATGCTGGGGAAATTTTGGGGGTGTGTTGGGGACGGCATCGCTTGCTCACCAACTGTCCAGCCTGGCTCAGCTCTGATCTCCTCTGCCCTCTGCTCCATCACCACAGGCCATGTGGAAGCCAGCGTATGACTTCCTTCTCACCTGGAGCAGCCAGATGGGTGACAGCTACCGTGACGTGATCCAGGAGCTGCACACGGGGCTGGACAAGATGAAGAACCCCATTACCAAGCGCTGGAAGCATCTCACTGGCACCCTGATCCTCGTGAACTCCTTGGACATGCTGCGGGCAGCTGCCTTCAGCCCACAAGACCATGAGGATTTTGCCATCTAGCTCCTGCGGTGACATTTTTGTGCACATCTCGTTTGCTGTTTTTTCCTCTGTGCTTTTTCCCCCCTATTTTTTAAGGAGTTGACTTGAAAAAGAAACGGAGGTTGCTCTCGCCAGGTTTTAAGAGGCCAAAGTTTGCAAGTTCTCCACCGGGACTGGAAATCAGGAGGAGACATCCCTCCTTGATGGGAAGTCATCCAGAGGAGGATAGTTTTTCATACGGTGTTGATACCAGTTAAAACTATTTCTTACTCAAAATCTTTAAAGGGGACAAGGAGGGATGGGGAGGGATCACAAAAGAGATCACATTTTTTAGGCATTTGCAAATAAAAGTCTAATTTTTGTAATGAGCAGTAAAGGTTGTAACCACTTTGTGGGGCGAAACTGTGGCTGTTTTTTATGTTGTAGAAACTGCTTTTAAATTATCGTTTTTGACATGAACATGAGTCATGTAAATATGTATTTTAAGAGGAAGCACAGCAAATGCCCTCCCCCACCACCATAGTCAGGGTTTGGCAGACTCCAGGACGTGACTGTAAAGTACTGTATGAACTCGGGATGTCCTCAGCCCAACAAGCATCTTACACCAAAAAAGAGCTTTTGTTTTTATTTATTCACTGGTCCTGTGACCCTTTTGGTTGTTTTCTGTTTTGTTTTCATGCCTCCTCAAACATTTGTTTTGTCACTTGCAGATAGGGAGATGCTCATTGCCTGTTTCCAGATGCACAGGTACTGCTTTAAACCAGGAGAAGTGGCTGCTGCCCCTTGTTTTTTGTCCCACCCGGGGGCTGCAGGACATGTCTGGAAGAAGCTGGAGGTTTGGGGTTCGGTGAAGATCTCCTTAGGAGATGGACCAGGAGGATGGTGAGAGTGGCTTGTGCTGCCACAGTGGCAAACTCTCCAGATGCTCCTGCTCTGGGGAAGGGCCAGAAAGGTAGAGGGAATTGCTACCATTCATATATCCCTTCAAACACAAAACTAAAGAAAAAAAAAGAAAATATTTCTCCTGATTTGAAATCTGAGCTCACTGGAGGTGTTCCAGATGCACCATATGACTTAACACTCATTGCTGTTGAAGGCTCCTAAAGTCCATTTTAACTTATAAATAGTCTTTGCTGTAAACCTGGTGCTGAGCAAAAGATTTGTGGCACCAAATGCCCATATTTTATAGCCTGCTCTTTTGAATGCCCTCCCCTCCTCCTTCTGTTCCCCAGCTTTCAAATATTTTACATAGGAGGGAAATATTTTTGCGAAGAAAGATTATTTTGAGTGCAAAGTCTCTTTATAGTGAAACGCTGCTACCATGGAAAGGTTAGTTGTTAAAGGAAAATTTTCTTTCAGGTTAATAAAAAAAAAAAAATCAGTAAAAGAGAAACAAAGAATAGGAAGGGTGTCTAGTGGACTGTGCTGGCATGGCAGCCTCAGAAGGAAACCATCTCCTTTCCTCTTCCCAAAATCACCTTCCCATAAATGAACACTCTTGACAGACCCTGCAAGAAGTAAATAGCACCTTAAATTCTTCCTCAGGGGCTTTAAGGAGTTTCCTATGCAACTTCACATAGCACAGAGAGAGGGTCTGTCAGCAGCCAAGCCCACTACATGCCTCCTTTCTCCAAGGCACCATAAGAGCACATTTTTTCCATGCACAAGCAGAAATCTCCATTGCAGTAAGGAATATCTCCTGGCAGAGCGTGCTTGCTGGCAAAGGGACTGCTTTCTTCTGGGATTTTACCCAAATCTTGGCTTTTGCTGATCTCCTTGCAAGGACTAGAGCTCTGCAGAACGGCTGTGCTGGGGACCCCCCACAGTGTCAGCAGCAGGCAAGGGCAGGAGTTTGAGCCTCCTGTGGTTTGAGGATGTCCCTGAATGATTTCAGCTTTTTGGTTTTAATTCATTATTTTAATCCCCCCACCCTTGGTTTTTCTATCTACCTCAGGTACTCAGTATACCCAGCGTAACATTTCAGCAGTAGGCTAAACCATGCCACACTCAGCTCGTTGCCAGAGTGTGCCCTCCCTGAGACCCGTGGGAGCACAGCTGGCACATTTCTGGGCCTGTGGGGTAACTGCTGCATTTATTTGTCCTGTCCTCGATCTGAAATCCAGTCCATTCTTGTGTGCCGGGACTGGGCGTATATCCTTCGGATGCCTTCTGCCCATTGTATGTCAGGCCATTCTCCAAAACTTCTTTTTGGGCTTTGCATTACCACCCTTCGTGCAGTAACTGGTTGTTGTATTTACTGTTTAATGTTTCTTTTTTTTAAAGAAAAAAATTTTTGGAAAAAAATACTCCAATTAAAGCTGTTACTATTCCAGTGTTGCTGAGTAGATGTCATCTACTGTTGTCTCTTCATCTCAAAGCAGCTTTTGGTGGGATTCATTTAGTGGGTTTTCCACTACGTGAACAACATGTTTCTCACAGCACATTTCGACACCTGGAGCCAGCGATCCTCTGGGTCTGATCTCAGTCTGATTGTCCTTTCCTGTGCCTTTCCTTTGTGCCCTCTTTTTGGGGAAAAGTCGCTGTCAATGATCTGGCCTCTCAAGGTGCTGCTTATGCTCAAGCACTAGTTAAAAAACTTGGTAAAAATTTGGTTGTAGGATTTATTTTGGTGTGGAGATATTGGTTGTTTTCTGAATGGACAAATTGTATTTAGCCAAGTGGTGCTCCTGATGCAAATGGAGTTCGGATTTCAAGCCGCGGAAGTGAAGTACTCGGTTACCTGGCTGTGGCTTCGGTTTGCCAAGGGTGAAGAGGAGACACGATGGTTTGATTTCATCTTTGGCAGATGCATCTTGTAATCTAGTGTGACAAGGCACGCCTGGGCTACTGAGCTGGAACTGCTGCGTTTTAACGGGTCGTGAGAAGGATATGTCATGCACAAGGATGTGCTTGGACCTTGCTTGGCACCCGTTGCTCTACCTGTGCTTGGGTGGTTGTGACTGTGTCCTCTCCTGAAAGCCTTGGGCCCTCCTTGCAAGGAGAATGAGTTTGCAGGAGGATTCACACCAGGGGCTAATGAGTGCACAGAGCTGGGTACCAGTCCATGCTGATGCCAGGGCTCATGGGAAGAGGCTCTAAATTTCCTTCTTTGCATAATGTGACTTGATTTCCAAAGCAAAGCCAAGGTCTAGCCTCGGAGAAGATGAAGAGAATGGGTGAGGAAAAAAGTAAGTAACATTTCTTTGAAACTCGGGAACTAAGAAGGATACTAAGCATCCCTTTGCGCTGTCAGAGGGAATGAGCAAACAAGTTCTTCCCAGACTCTTTCAGGGATGATGCACCGGGAGCCACCTGTTGGCTCTCTTCCTTCTGTCTCCTGATCTTATTTCCCAAACAGATACTTTCCCATCTGTCTAACCTATTCTGATTTTTCAGCCCTGCCTTCAGGAGGGTGTTGGCCTCCAAAGCAGGATGATGAATGTGCTGCTGGCGTGCTTCTCCCTCCCAGGTTTGCTGCATCATCTCTGCCGTGGTTCAGAACCCAGACCTGTGACTGTCAGAGGATTCGGGCTGCAGTGCAGACATGACTCAGGCTCTTGGGTCTTCAGTCAGTTTGTGACTCCTGGAGAGAGCCAGGTGACAGGTGAGCACTGTGGTAGCCCAGTGGCTTGGCTGCAGCTATTGGAAAGCAGCTGTGTTGTGGCCAGCATTTGGGCTTTAAAATTCTGCATTTGGGACACCTGTACCTGGCATGCCTGGTGAGAATGCATTAAGGGATCACATGTAGGATGTGTCCCTGGAAGCGTTTAAGAGGTGTTACATTGGGGGACATAGTTTAGTAGGTTGATAGGGCTGGGACAAAGGCTGGACTTGATGATCTTCAAGGACTCTTCGAGCTGAAACTATTCTATGATGTCCTAGTGATCATCTGCTGTGGTGTTTCCTGAGTTACTTGTGTAAAAGGTTGGTTTCTGCCTGGGTTGTTAGGCCCCTCCTGCTTGCCCCAGCACTGCAGCTCAAGATGGGCACTAGCCATCTGATTTGGGCATTTCCCCGTTAGCTGCTTCACTGCTGACTGACTTCCTCTAATATTTTCACTTCAGAGAAAGGATTTAGTTTGGTTTTTTTTCCCCTCAGTTCAGTCAAGGGAATGAACTCTTTCAGCTCAGGTCACCCTGGAAATGCATTTGCATCATGTTCTCCTCTACTTCAGCCATCAGAATCAAATGATCGTCTTGCATGAGTTCAGCTCGACACTAAATGACTGAAGAAGGTATGTCAGAAGGGAAAGGGAAAGAAAAGTCACCTCTGGATTATCAGTGTCTGTAGAGAAAAGCTACTATATCTATGATTTTTGCTTTGTCCTCACCAGTTCTGAGTATCCAGATGCCCAGCACAGTTGGCAATGAAAACTAGTCTATGATTAAAGACCCCAGAGGTCTCTAGGCATCTGTTTTCATCCCTAGAAATCCCTGCAGAAAAGCAATTGCTTTGCTTCCTTCCTAGTTCTTAATTAAATGCTCGTTGTGGATTTTCTACTGTCAGGACAGCCCTATCTTGCAATATGAGGAGCTGGTCACGACTGCTTAAAGGAGCCGGTTAAAAGGGTTGCTCTTAGGGCTTCTCTCATCGGCAGGTTTCTTTTGCCACCCAAACTCCATGCTTCCCGGGGCTGTCCCCTGTGTCCACTCTCTGATGGCCGTATCTCTCATGCCAGGTGGAAGCACAATGGTTTGCTTTGTGGAGAAACTTGGTAGAAAAACACTTTGAGTGAGGATCATGTTGCATTGCTTGGACTTCTGCCCCAGGGCCATGGGGCAGCGGGGGGCCAAGATTCGGAGGTTCTGCAGGAGCCCATGTTGGTGCAGCGCCGTGCTCTCCTTTGGGATGCCTTTTGCATCCCAGTTTTCCTTGGGGCTGGGGGCTCTGTGATTCTTGGAAGCCCAGCCTTCGGTGTAGCGGCAAATTTTAGGTCCAAGTTCATGACCTCGGGGTCGTGGGTGTGAAATACAAAAGTTCTCCGGGAGCCAATGTAAAACTGCATCTGTTTGCTTTTTAGTCTTGAATTTATATTGGGCTGTGAAATGTCCAAGTAGCAATCTGAGTGATGCAGCAACAGAAGGTGACCCAGAGTGCGCGACACTGTATGCTTGTCTTCTTGCCACGTCTTGTTCAGTGGCAGCTACTCGAGGCGTTGTGTTGTTGCAATTTACATTTATGAGACACAAATCAAACAGCCTCCTCAGACAGACACACATCCTGCCTGTCCTCATTTTAAACATGTTCAGTATGTGTATGTTTTTCATACACATATATCAGCCTCACCAGCTGAGGCCGTTTAGTCTTCTTGGCTTGTATTTACTCTCAACATGTGGCATAATTATCAAGGAAACCCATTGTGACTTCCAATATTTTGCATACTTCTGTTTCTGTGGAATTTCGATGAGCATATTTTCTATGTAAAAGTAGTTGAGCTTTTATACTCCCTTATAGCGGAGATATTTACAACAGGTATATCACAGTTGCTTAATAACTGATTTCTCTAGAGGTTGTAATTAATAAGCATATATAATAAAGCAATGAGTGCTATTAAATAACATGAATAGCTTTAGGAAAAGAAATTAATCTAGATCTTAATCAGCCAGGTTTAAATTTACTGGATGAAAGGGATCAAAATGCAGACTTTATAGGTACAGTTTTAACAACATTTTATTGCTGTACTTTCAATACAAAACTAATTTTTTTCATTTCTTATTTAAAAAAAAAAGAAGAAAAGCTGAAGTGTGAAGATCATATAACTTACTTTCATGGACCAAATCTTTCTGGCATCTCCATTGAATTTTTAAAGCCTTCTGACAACACAAGTTTCCTAAGAAGAAAATCTGAAGTGTGAAGATCATATAACTTACTTTCATGGACCAAATCTTTCTGGCATCTCCATCGAATTTTTAAGCCTTCTGACAACAGAAGTTTCCTGCTAGAAGTGGATGTCTAGCCATCTACCCAGAGGACATGTCGGAACAATAAATGCAAATCTTACTTTTTAAATGAACGAGCAACAAAAAACTGAGGTGGGAGATGAGTTAATTCTCGAGTGAGCCATATTCATCTTGGTAGGACATTCTCCTCTGAGTTTTCTGTCGTCAAAAGTGCTGGCACTGATCCTCACTGGTTTCTCCCTCATCTCTGAGACTAAGGTAACACCCAAGGCACCCAGTCCCCTCCAAGCCATCTTTGCCACTGCCCCTCATCAGCCTGTTCACTGTAAACCTACAGACTTTGATTGAAAAGGCAGTTGTGCTTGTTAGGGTTTTACTTCAGCAGGTCCAAGTGGCTTTTCCAAACCTGTTGCAGATTTGTCTGTGAGCTGGACTGGAGTCTGTCCCCAGCGTTCTGCTGCAGCATTGTGAGCAGTGTGCTCTGCCTGGCTGACACCACACAGCAGAAGAGGTGCAGTGCTCTTCTAGTCTTTCAAAATATATTACTTCTTATCTCCCGCTAGGCCTCTGTTACAGCCCATTCCTTCTGATTCATAGTGTAAACACTTTATGCTTTCTTGCATAAAATCAACTAACAAACACTTTCTGCTCTGTGTTTTTTCTGTATCTTATGTCATTAGCATGTGAGATAGGAAGAGAAATCATCCCCACTCTCAGCCTTTTTTGAGTTAGATATTAGCCTGTTCTCTTCTGCAGTCATCATCTTGTTGTCTACACTGGATTTAAATGCTTTTGCCATCACTAAAAAGCGTGATGATTAGGAGCTAGCACAGGTCTTCTGAGCTTCATTGGGCTGTGAGCTGCACTCACCCACCTTGTGGCACCTCTTTTTGGACCCTCTTTGGCTCCTCCTGGTACCCACAGCTCTGTCACCTCTGCTTCTCAGGAAGCATCCGTCCCTCTGCTCCTCCAAGCCCCCTGCCCAGCCCACTGCTCTTCGGGGGGCTTCAAAGGGCTCTGGTCTTCCCAACGGAGCTGGTAAAATTGGGACGAGCTAAATTCCTAGTGGGAATTACTTAGGTAGCTATAGATTTAAATATAATTAAATGGCTAATTGTATTTTTTTTAGGTATTTCTCTTTCAGTAATCCCCTTTGATTTATATGTACATTTATAGTTGTTCGGATGTTTTCTTCTCCTTGCCATCTGTCTGTTTAGTTTCCGTTTGAAATTATCTAGTAAAATATATAAAAGCATTACAACATGAGCATGAAAATATTATTCTGCTGTCTGGGAATTCTTCTGTCAGGCTAAGTTACGAGTTTGAGCTCAGTGCTGACTGCCTGCTTCAAGTGCGTTATTAAGTTTGCTACTATATAGCTTACTCAGAAGAACATTTTCCATTATAATTCTAGCCAATTTTTAAAGTTGTTTTTGTGGAAATAGTCTCTGTGAACAGGCATTTGCTATGTCGATATGGTAGTTACAACTGCTGATTAAAACTTCACCTTTACTAGGGAAACACTGTGTACTAACCTCAAAGTTTAAGGAAGAAGGCATACTTCCAATAATTCTTAGAATATATTTGGGCTGAAGAGGTACAGGTTCAATATACCAGTCCAATTAGAAAAAAAACAAATCCAGCTGTCCGGGGAGCGGGCTGCAGGGAGTGCCAGGGCCTTGTCACTGGTAGTTGGTAGCAGCTGTGAGAAGTGCTGTGTGCGGTGTGAACAGGTGGACAACCTGCTCAGCACGGTGATGGAGCTGAGAGAAGTTGACTGGCTGGGGAGTGTCGGGGAAGCAGAAAGAGAGATAGATTGATGGAGCCAGGCTCTGTCATCTTTGAAAGAGAAATATGAGCACCCCTTGGAAAGCATCCTGGATCAGTATCCCTCCCTTGTCAAGCCAAAGGCAAAAGTGTAAACAATAAAAATGAAAGGAGTGATGATTAAGGGACTTGAACATCTCTCCTGTGAAGAGAGACTGAGAGACCTGGGGCTGTTCAGCCTTGAAAGGAGACGGCTGAGAGGGGATTTATTAACGTATAGAAATATCTGAGGGGTGGATGTCAAGAGGAAGGGGACAATCTCTTCTCAGTGGTGCTCAGCAATAGAACAAGAAATAATGGGTTTAAGTTAGAACATAGGAAGTTCCACCTCAACATGAGGAGAAACTTCTTTACTGTGAGGGTGACAGAGCCCTGGCACAGGCTGCCCAGAGAGGGTGTGGAGTCTCCTTCTCTGGAGACATTCAAAACCCACCTGGATTTGTTCCTCTGCGATCTCCTGTAGGTGATCCTGCTCTGGCAGGGAGGTTGGACTGTATGATCTTTCAAGGTCCCTTCCAACCCCTGACATTCTGTGATTCTGTGATCTTCTGAGTTATTAAAAATGTATTTGCATTCGTGATAGTCAGAAGAGCTGCGTTTCCACCCTGTTTAAAAAAAAGGTGAAAGCTCTGCATTTCTCAATGCCTATTTCAAACATCTCTTTTGCATGACCTATTCCTATCCCAGAATTTAATGGGAAGCAAACTAAATTAATTTATCACTGCCTCAGTTCCTTGAAGTTGCCTACAGGAAAGAGTTTGAATTTCTTCGGTGCTAGTACTTCATAAACATCATTTGTATTCAGTGAAACAAAACATCGAAATGTAATTTCCATACTTTCTCAGTACAGCTTAGCTCAAATGAGATTCTGCAGACATGTAAGTCACGGGCTCTGCCATTTTCTTTAAGTGCTGCCCTTTTCTGGTTACTTCTTGGCAATAATTATGATGTGGTGTGGTATCAGACTGTGTCATGTCTTCTAAAATATTTTACTACAATTCTGGCCAACCAGTTTCATTATCTAATATCTTTTGTTGGACAGTGTAAACACTGACTTCAACTTTCAGATGACGGCAATACTGATTAACTGTGTATCTTCTGCCTCTCACTGCTAGGTGCATTGGTTTTGGATTGTTTGATGTTTCTCCAGTTTTAAGTGCCATTTTTATTGATGCCATCCTGTGCTACGTCAAATACATTTCTAGATTATTTTCTTAAGTAACTGCTACTTCTTTTCCAGTCTGTAAGATGTTACATTAGTTTGAATCTAAACCACAGAATCATCACAACTGTAATTTCAACGACATGAATTTCAAGCAGTGCTTCCTAGCACCTTGTACTTGCTCCTGGTCAGGTAAGTTAAGGTGCACGTTGTTCAAATTATTACATTTCTGGCGAGGAGCTTAAGCTCTTTGTGTTTTTTTTTTTTTGTATCAAGTGTGTTCTGAGGTTTTTTTACACATGTTGGCAAAACAAAGTGACTCTGCAAGGTACAACAGCATTCCCCTGGGACCTGCAGAACTCAATAGTGTGTGGTTCACTTATCCTCATCTTTGATGAATTTTTGCAAAATAACATGTTTTTATTGTACTGTGTGTGGCTGGTATCACCAGGGAAGGAATTCCACTGTCAGCTGAATGCTAGGTCAGGCCTTGTCAATGCAGATGAAAATTTGCAGTTAGTATTCTGCCCCTCGCTGCTAATGAACCGTCTAATCAGGAAGTTTCTGTCAGTACCAATAATCTCCCTCTGAGTGTCAAGGTTGCAGGAGTGCTTGACAAAATGAGAACAAAGAGTGTTTTTACAACAGCATGGATATATTAAGTGCTAAATGAGTTGTACATTTACTTTTTATCTCTACACTTTTGACTTCAGCAGAGCAGATATATTAACAGACGTATAAATGCTCTTCTAAATCTTTTTTATTTTTTTTCTTTCAGAGTGACATGATTCACAAAACGAACCACTAAGTCCTAAAACTCAGAGGACTGGAACTAAATGGAGAACCCCGCCTGTTCTGGAGGAGATAGTTGTGTAGGTAAGAAACAGTTTCAAAGATATTTGGAAAAGATTTAAGTTATTTCACCTGATCAAAACTAAGGCAGTTTCAGAAGGAATTCAGACCCAACTTCAGGAGGCAACAGTGTAAAGAAGAAGAAAGCAAGAATCGGGAAAGCAGGATTAGTAACCAAGATTGCTTGATTGTAACACACACTATACATGTAAACATTTTACTTTTGTTAAGTACTGTAATTGTCCTAGGGATAAGGCAGGATGATAATTACAGTCATGTGAAGAGGCTGGGAAGAGAGAGATGATTCTAACCTGTTGCTGGAATTGTGGTCTTTTCAAACAGAGAAAGCTGACAAGCCACTTGATTTGACAAGGTACTTGGTTTGACAAGCTGAGCATTGGGCTGGAGGCCAGAAAGACAATTCTTTCCCCAATTTTTCCTTGCTCTGCTTCAGGCGAGGTGAGACATACTTGTTGACAGCAATAGATCATTTGGAAGTACTACAATTTGCAAGGGAAATGCAAAACACAGTATGCATGAAAAAGTAATATTGGTTACAGGCAAAAGGAGAAGCTTACTTTTTCCTGATCTCTAATATTCCTTATAATGTTTTTCCATTATTCAGTCATTGTATTGACAGTTTGTGACACAATTTTGAAAAGAATCTGATGACCCAAATTCAAAAGTTCCCCAGGAGCCAACGTTGGTGCAGCGCCGTGCTCTCCTTTGGATGCCTTTGGCACCCCAGTTGTCCTTGGGGCTGGGGGGCTCTCTGGTTCTCGGAAGCCCAGCCCTAAAGGTAGTGGCAAAGTTTTGGTCGAAATTCATGACCACAGGGTCATTGGGGGGGAGCGAAATTCAAAAGCTCTTTAGGAGCCAACTTTGGTGCAGTGCCACGCTCTCCTTTGGATGCCGTTTGCATCTCCGTTGTCCTTGGGACTCATGGCTCCCGGGTTCTGGGAGGCCTAGCGTGCAGCAGAGGGCCAAATTTTTCACTGAAACTCATGACTGCGGGTGCTGGTCTTTACTGGCATCCTAGGCACATCTGTCTCAGCTGTCCTGTTCCAGGTTTGGATTTCCTGGTCTGTGGGACACTTTATAACTTTTTCACCTTAATTACCCAAGCCAACTTAATCGTAGAGTCATAGAATGTGTTGGGCTGGAAGAGACCTTTAAAGGTCACCTGGTCCAGCCCCGCTGCAGGGAGCAGGGACATCTTGAACTAGATCAGGTTGCTCAGAGCCCCATGAAGCCTGACCTTGAATGTCTCCAGGAATGGGCCCTCCACCACCTCCCTGGGTGGATCAGACCTGATCCCTCATAAAATACAGGCTTGGGTGACT
Source organism: Apaloderma vittatum (assembly GCF_000703405.1). NCBI lineage: Eukaryota > Metazoa > Chordata > Aves > Trogoniformes > Trogonidae > Apaloderma > Apaloderma vittatum. Next base: position 33,407 of record NW_009732545.1, on the reverse strand, counting down.
ATAAATTAGCGTAGATGGATATCATCCCTGAAAATGCAATTCCCATTGCACGTTCATGGCGTGACCCACTCAAGCCTCTGGTCGAAAGTGCTTTTATTTTTTTTTACTTTTGGGTAACAGGCTTTACATGAAGCATCCCCTGGGGCTTGCCTCTTCACAACTCAGCAGGCTTAATCCATCAGTGAAATTCAGGGACTTTGAAGCAACAAATATCACAGTTGGACTCTTTTATTACAATGGGTGAAAAAAACTTAGAATATTAAGGCGTGTTTTTCCTATAAGCTGTGTGCGGTGAAGCCTAGCCAAAAGAGGAACAGCCTTCACTCACTGGGCAGTCAGTTCTTCATGGTGTAACTGATTGCTTGATTTTGGATGGAGGAACCCTGATGTCCTACATGAAAAGGAGGGAGACTCTGGCTGGGAAGGTGAACATGTTATTTTTGTTACTATTTAACAGCTACACTTGGTGTCAGGAGTGTGGCTGGTTGTGGTTTCCCCTTCCTTTTCCTGCCCATCACCAAATCCCTCCCACAGCATCCCTTGTGGTATGCCAAAATCACCTCAGAACCACCCCTCCAAGGAGTTCAGACTGACTCTTTGTTGCCAAAACTCACCATTTCTTCAGCAGCCTCCATAAAGATAACGAAGAACCTTGGGTTTCTGCTGTGCTTTGATTACCCCCCACTGAATTAATTAAAGCTTCCAGCAGACGCTTTGCAAAGTCTTGTTGGGCGCAAAGTGAGTCACTGGGATGCGGTCTGGTCCCTTGCTGGGAGAGAGCAATGCTTGGTAACAGATGCAACGTGCTTGGATCTGCCTCAGCGAAGGCAGGGACCATGTCTCCCCCCCTCGGGATAATCCAGGCTGGTAGCATTTCAGGGAGGATGCCTGCTCCATTCAAGCTGGCTTTTCAAGACAGATCATGCAGTTAGATAAGCCAGCTGTATGTGGGTGGATAGAGGGGACAGATTTGGGATTTACTGAGCTGCCTGTGCTGATGACTGACTTTTATCATCCTGAGCAATCAAATCCAGCATATGAAATTTTTCACCAATCCTTAATAGAAAGGGAATTGATTCTGGGGGCATGTGCTTGTACTTGTCAAAGCAGAATCACGTGACAGCAGCTTTTTCATGATGGTTAGTGTGAGCCATGACAGCCACCGCAGGCAGGGCAGGGGTTTGCTCTGGGAAGGATGCGATCAGAGATAGCATTGTCTCACTTGGAAATACCGACATCCTCAACAAGGAAATGTTTGTGGATGGAGATTTCACCTTCTCTTTCCTTTGTAAGCTTGGTTCAATCCCCGTAGCCTGCAGCACTGGCAGCAGCGGGATTATGGACCAAGCCCAGCTGCCATGTGGGCTCACTGAGTTTAAATGCTAAAGCCAGAGCAGTTTGCTCCATCTCTGACTTCAACAGGACACTTCCCTCTCCAGGGAGGGAGAGACTGTCCTGCAGTTTGTGCCTGGTTCACTGTGGCAACTGCTTTTTCCCAGGTTTCATCATACTCACCTATAAATAACTCCTAAAAACACCTCTGCAGGTGATAATTAATCACAGAGATGTGTGGCTGCTCCAGCTTAAAGTACCTGGCTTGCTACTGTCACCCTCCAGGCAGTGCTGGGGACTGGAGCTCACTGTCCGGTGGCGTGTCACAGGATGGGGCATCTCTAGTGCCAAACAGCAGGCTCTCCCAGTAGGATGCTGCGGGGATAGCTCTGGAGAATGATGCAGGGCCCAAAGCATGTTGTGGGGCAGCCTCAACAGCTTCTCGTGGGTACTGTGGGGGACTGCCTGGTGTGCTCCCCAGGCTTTCAGGGACAGCAGAGCTCTGCACCATCATAGTTACCACACCTGCAATCCTGAAGAAGCCTTGTTTGCAGGTGTATGTGGGTTTGGGGTGGTGGTTTTTTTGTTTGTTCTTTTGATTTGTTGACCTTTGTCTTCTGGGTTTTTTTTGTAAAATAAAATGAGGCTGATGCTCTTCCTGGCAGGTCAGTGCCCCTCATCCCTGCTCCTCAAGGAAGTGAGCCTGCATACCACATTTGTTTATCTTGAGCTTTCAGTGCTTTCCTACAGCAGGAAACAAGGCTGAAAAAGGATTTGGGAGCTCCTGTGAAACCCCCCAAACTGATGTCATGGCTAGCTGCTGGCAGCAGCATTTACTTTTCACAAAACCACCCACTTTAAAAAAATCAAGTTAAGTAATTGCAAGTCTGAGGGTGTGAGCACCCAAGGGAGTGTGTGCAGGGTGAAGCAGAGGAACCTGAGAGCTGCCTGGAGCTCCTGTGGCAGTGGAAAAACCTCATCATTGCCCTTGGGGATAGGAGGGCTGAAGTGAGGCTGCAAAAACCCTGTGGCTGCAGAAAAATGTCAGCAATTCCTGTCATTTCCCACAGTCCAGCTGGTGGGAAGCAGCGGGAGATGCCGACTGCATCCTCCCACCAGAGCCAGGGCCGCTGTGTCCCCTGGGATGCCCTTCCCATCCCAAAGCCAAAGTGGATCTTGCCTACATTTTGCAGTCAGGGGGCTCTGAGAGTTACCAGAGTAGCCAAGAACAGCACCATCTCGCACTGTGGGGTTGTTTTTTACCCTCACTCTTACTGTTGTAAGCCTGGATGTTAAAATCCAGGTGAAAAATAAAATAAGCGCTGCAAAGCTCTTTGGGTGGGAGCGCAGAGCAACAGCTCTCCTCTCCTTTCACAGCTCCAAAGAGGCGCTACGTGAGTGCTCACAGCCACGAGGAGAGGCTGCTGGAGGTGAGGTGTGTTTGTGCCCGTCCCTTCCCGTGGGCAGTGAAGGGGGTTTGGCTTCTGTCTTATGGCAGCTGTTTAAAAGCAAAGATTTGGAGGGTTTGCTGGAAAAGCTTGGGCTGCAGTGCCTGGGAAGCCTGTGTGACTTAGAGAGAGGAGTGACGGCCGGCTCTGCCTCGGTTTTTCCTTTTGGGAGGTGACCCAGTCTCAGCTCTGCTTAGAAATGCATCGTGGCTGATGATTTCTCCTTCTTCCAATAAGAGGAGCAGGGGCTTGGGACTCTCTGCCTTGCTTAAGGGGACAGCACGGCTGTATTTGGCACCCAATTAAGGGGCAAGTAATAGAAGCAGCATCCCCAGATTAAACTCTTCCCTTGAGAAGGTTTGCGAGGGCCATGTTGCAGTGATGCTGCTCTTCTCCCTCCTCTGCACCAAAGCTGCTTGTGCCATCCACTTTGGCTCCTAATTCCCTCTGAAAGTCACCTCTGTGTAGCAGGGTCTGTATTTCTGGAGCATGGGTGGATAAACTAGTCGCTCTGGACTTCCACCGACCCTCCTGGGCTGGCTGGGTGGGGAAGGGATGGCGTTTCCCTTGTATCACTCTGTCAGTGATATCAGAGTGTCCTCTGCTGGCACAGCTGAAACTGGACACGACGTGAGGGTTGTCCTGGCCTGGCCCCTCACATCCTGTAGGGCCCTTCTCATTTCTGTGGGGGAAAGTAAAGAGCAGGTTGAACTAGTCAAAGTTAAGGAGAGTGAAATGAAAAGGAGAGGAGGAGGATACCTGTTTTCTGCGGCTGTTTTGTTTGGCTGTGGTAAAGATATTTACAAAACTAAATGAAAACTGTGGCATGGGCATTTTGATTCTTCCTCCCTTTCTCTCAGCTCATTTTCTTCGCCTACACAAGAGGTTTTTGAACTGGGAGGGGAAAAAAAAACCAAAAAACTTAAAAGAGCTGCAATTGGGATTATTTTTTTTATACATTCTATTCATGTGATTTGAAATCAAGGGGGATTTCTCTTGTCTGTGCAGAGACAGACCATAGATCAATCCAGAGCCTGTTTGCAGCAAGTTACTTGGAGAACTTCTCCATAAGGACATTTTAAAGTGGGTTGTTTTTTTGTTTTGTTTTTTTGCATTAGACAGCTGCTGGAGCTACTGTGAGCCTTATGCTCAGAGATGACTAAATCCACTGGTGGTGTGATGGGCGCTGCGAGGTCTAGCTGGTCTCATTTCCAGGGGCACAGATATGCTGCTGTCACCTGGCTTCAGCCAGGACCATGAGGACACCCAGACCTGTCACTTCAGGAACACGAGGAGCCACAAATGCTGCATTTTAAAAGCAGGTCGACTTTTACACACTGGGGGGGAATCTCCACATGTCCCAAAGAAGAGTTTTCTTCGGTTTATTGGGGGCAGGAGGAGGGGAGGGAAAGGCAGAAGGTGAAAGGCATCAGTCTATATCTGTCCTGGACAGATTGCAGGTGGTGTGGATGCTCACAAGAGTTGGACATTGCCATGGGGACAGACTACGGAGGAAAGAGACTGTCTTAATTGAACTTAACAGCTTTCACTAAAGTATGTGCTCAGAACTGGCTTTTGTGCGTTGAGGTGGCTTTCACACCGTGGGACACCAACTCTTTTCCCTCTCCCTTTCTCTCACCGTGATTGAACAGGCATCCGGCCCCATATCCCTCGAGTCAGAAAATATAAGAGCTGTTATTGTTAGTGTTGGGGATTTATTTATAGGGCTGGGGTTTAGGTCTTTATCCAAACATCACTTACAAAGAGTAAATCAGTTGAGTTTTATAAACCTAGCTTATGTGATGCGTATTGTCAGTGTATAACATTTGCCACTTCTGTAACAACAGCTATACAAAGATTTCATAGTGCTTGATAAACCTGGCAGTCTTATACTAGAGCAAATGGTTCTCTTAAAGACCTTGCAGAAAAGTTTTAAGAAATCCCTATACATCTTCATTGTGTATAGGTGTTTAAAAAAAAATGCACCATGAGCCCTCTGTACACCAAGGCAGGGAAGCTTGGAGCCTTGGACTTCACACTGACATCTTCCTAAGTGACTGAATCACTCCTATACAAATTATTTTTAACAATGATTCTTAATTAAAGACAAAAACTGTATCAGTGAAACAACCCCTCTCCCCATGGTGCTAGTTTAAAAGAATGCTGTATTATTTCTTGACTGAAAGTCAGAGATTATTTTAGTGAAATTTGAGATGTTCTCTGATCCTTCTGGTCTGAAGCCTTATCTCCTTCCACTGGTTTCATCTACTAGTGGGATTTTGATTTGGTTGGCTTTCTCGTTCTTCCCTTCTTACAGCAGCACCTGCGGCAGCAGCACATGCAACACTTCACAGAAATGAAGAGGGAGAGGAGCACCACGGCGAGGAGGAAGGCGATAACGTCCAGGGAGTGGTACTGGAACCAGTTCAGGTCATGAGCAGCAGGTCGCAGGTGTGGGGCCCCTTTGTGCCTCATTACAAACTCCACCCAGTACACAGCCAGGTCCAGGGGGTGGATGGGTCTGTCAAGGTGAAGGTCTGAGAGACGCTTGATGTTCTCTTTGTACCTGTTAAGAAAAGATGTTGGGTGTTTTCAAAGGCTTGCACTGTTGAGACTGAGCCCCCAGAAAAAAGGGATGCAGTGTCGGCTGTCTCATGGCCCTCTGGGGGCTTTTCTGGTGGCATTTCCCCCCACCACCACCCCATGAGAAGGATAATGGCAAAGTTTTGGGCCCAGAAAAGTGCTGGTTTAGCAATGACCAAAAAAAAAGTAAGAGAGAAAGGTATTAGAAAAGAAAAAGCCTAGTTTGAGCTGTCAGCAGAATCTCTGGGATGAAAATATCTGGCTGAAATGTGAGACTGGGTGTAGAAAAGCCTTTCAGCTTTTCAAGATCAAGATGCATTAATATTTTTATAATTATTATTGTTATTATTATTGCTATAAGAACAGGAAACAATGGCAATAAGAGGACGTTTCTCAGAAATGTGATGGGGAAGCGGATGCCAAGGACTGAGAAGCTGACTGTGCTTATACGGCTTCTTATGAGCACTAGTGGAGGGGAAAAATGACTGAGAAAACTATTCTATAAAATAAATGGGTGATAATAGTTGTGTTTAGTAAACCCTGCCAGCTGGGAGGGTTTCCTGACACAGTACAGCCTCTGGACTATACCGAGGCACTGCCATGTGTCTCCTTACTCCTGCTGCTGTGCAGACAGCATCTCTGGGCAAGCCTCATGCAACGAAAATCAGCCAGCCAGGCAGCTGAGTCTTTCAACCCTTCCAGGTTCCTCATTTTCTCCCCTCACTGACTTGGGAGAGAAAAACAGTTCTCCCTTCACTGATTGCCTTTTCTACCACGTTGTGTCAAAGCCTTTGAAATCACTATCTGGTAAATCTGGCTTTGGGCAGGTGACACATCTTTTGTCTACATGATTTGCTCCCTTGCACTTACACCCTGTCTCTGATACTTGCATCCTCTCACATCAGCCAATTCTTGCCACCTAATAATGAAAATACCAGCCAGTGAGAAGGACAGTGCTGTTACAGGGGCAGGACAAGGTTAACCCAGGCCAAGCATCAGATTCTCAGTGATGTAGCTTTGATAGAAGAAGGTGTATAAGAACAGATGAACATTCTGTTAAGCTGGAAGCTAGCGTGCTGGTGTTACACAGCAGTAGAAGGAGAAAAGCTGTTTCTGTTACTGACTTTTTGTCGTTAATAACTGCTTTCAGGGCAGTGGATATGTCTTTTGAAGTCATTTCAAGTATATTCAGCGTCAGTCCTGCTCCTCGTGACTCTACTCGCTTGGCATTGTCCATCTGGTCTCCAAATAAAGGCATTAGTACCATTGGCACGGCATTGCATATGCCCTCGTAAACACCGTGTGAGCCTCCGTGAGTAATAAAGGCACGAGTCTTAGGGTGAGCTGTGGAGGAAAGAAATATTTGCTTAGCTATTTGATGTATTAAGTCATAGTAACACATCCCTGAGGAAAAACTTGCACAAAAATGGCACTGGTAGGTATAAATCAACAACTTTTGGCTGTTGTAACCATAATTACTTACGGACAGACTTGGGAGTGCTGAGAACAGGACATTACAGGTGACTGAATGAACCTCTGGTTGTAGAGCTCTGTCTTGGTTTGGGTAGTCTCTGGAAAGCTTTGGATAATGTTCCAAAGCTTCTCAGATTTTAGGATGAAGTAATTTTTTGACAGTAAGGGTAGTCAAGTGTTGGAACATCTTTTCAAAGAGGGTTATTTCATAATTCAGCAATTTTGAAGTTGTGATTGGATAAGTTTCTAAAAGACCAGTTCTTGTTCAAACACCAAAGGCTGTAAGGAAGCCCCGTGACTCACAGTGATACAGGGAGCCTGCACCCGTGACGCTAATGGGGCCTTACAACAGCAGTATCAGATGAAAAGAAACACACTGGTACCACCCAAGGTATCTCAGACCTACCTAGAAGATCGTTCTGTGGCAGCCATTTGACAAGCTTTACGTTCTTCGGCAGGTTGGGAGGTGTCTGTCCCGTGTATCGCCACAAAACCTTTCAAGAGAAGTGAACACAATGTCAGTTCTCAGCAACCGGCCTCTTGATGCTTCTCAGTGGGTTTGAGAAGAACAGCTGAAAGCTTTTGTGGTGCACAGAACCCGTTCCATCGTGCGGAGCAGCTGGGGCGATAGTTTCTTCTGTCATCAGGAAGCAGGAAAAAGAAGGAAGCACAAAGCACACTGAAATCTGAAGTTATTCATATTCTCGATTTGAAAACAGTCTTGCTGTGCTGGAAGTGGAAGAGGGAAACCGTACCGTTTGAGGGACTGTTCCCAAGGCTTCTGCGATTTCTGTGGCTTTCTTCATAGGAATCTCAGAGACCATGGAGCCCAGTGAGAAAACAACAATGCCATGTTCTCCAGAGGCATTCACAATAGCTTCAAATTCCTGCCAACATAAAGCGTTATCGTTAGTCAAAGTCCCTTCCATCTAATACACTGTAATTTCTGTCATGTTCCTACAAAACTATCTGGAAAGGCAATAAAATGAACAGTCCATACAAGAATATTATCACCAGGAAAATTATTTATCTATATGAAAATGAGTCCCAGGTTAAAAAACAGGCACAGATGGATGAGCACTTTTACGGAGGTGCGTGAGTGTTTGCAGAATTGAAGCCTGAACGGAGATTCAGGATGGACATGAGAAAAAATTTACTTTACAACAGTCACGTAGCAAAGCCTGCCTGCTCAAAGATAGCGGTTTCCATGCAGTAAAAAAGATGTTGGACCAATTAAGGAGATCGATTCATCATTATACTTTTCCTGGCAATCAATCCCTAGGTGAATACATTGTGGTTTGTTTTCACATTTATTGCAAGTCAGATGCTCTGGCTTTAGAGTGGATGCTCTTCTTTTCAAACCATGTAGCTGCAAGAAAGAATTAAGATTTTGGGAAGTGTTCTGACAGTAGATAGCTCTGATTTCTAGTATCTGGATTTGTTGGGTCTTCTCAGAGTATGATAATATAGAACTGCTGCCAATTTTCTTTAATCCAATTTGATTGGTTGGTTTATGTAAAAGAAGGACTAGGAGATCTGTCACTTATATCCAAGAACAAAAGGATTCTAATGAAGCATAAAAATAGCCGAGGGTTAGAGCAAAAATCCTGTGCCATAGTAAAATATTTGGTAAAGCCAGGGAAGGAGAGTCAAAACTGGAGAGAATTGCTGCAGGCATCAGAGTAAAATGAGTGGAATAAAATGAATTAAATGTTCCTGTAAATCTGTCAATTGAAATGTTAGCTCTAGAGTCTAAGGATATAACCCAAACTGATCCTCTTGGTTTATGCTCTGTATTGTGTTTTTGTGGCTGACCAGAGTGTCACGGCCCTTTACTTGGACTAGACCCCAAGTAGAAGGAACTGTCAAAGGTTCGGGGATAGCTGCACCCTGAACTGATGCTCTCCTGGGGGCAAAGGAGATGAAATGTAACTGTCACTTCAGGGCTTGTTCTGTCTTACCAGATTTCTCTGAAGACATGTTCCCCGTTAAGGCATCATAGAAGTCTGGCTGGGAACTCGCGGGTCTATTCTATATAAACTTACAGATACCTGGGAACTGCAAAATCCTCCCCAAACTACAAATATGCTTTTGGTACAAAACTCTGACAGTTCCTGGTGCAGTGGAAAAGATACAGCAGGCCTTTTTTATTTTCTGAGGAACTAGTCACATCAATTTACTCTGTTTGTTAGATTTTTTTTGTGTGCCAAGGTATGACTTTCTGCTCAGAAATGCCACTACCATTTTGAAACATTTTGCAGCCCTGCTTTGGGAACAGGTGATTTATTTTTATTAATTATTATTAATAATGTCTTTTTAACCAACAGCTGCTTGTATTGGTGAGTGCTACGCATGTCCTTTATAAAATACCTGCAGCAGACACTCACTGAAAAGTAACAGGCAGCACTAAGAATTAGGAGAGTTTTTTAGTAGAAAATGGCAAATATTTAGAAAGTTCAGCATGGTTCAAGCAAAATAGTTGCAGTCCAGATCTGGGACAGAGTATTTTTACAGAAAAGAAAATCTCTTGCTTCTTCACTAGGTGGTGGGGATTTCATTCAGGTCTGCCACCATCTGAAATTCCTGCAGAAATAGTCCTCTGCCAAGGGCAGTGGCCTAGGATGATCTGGCCTGCCGTATCACCCTATCACCAAGTCTTGTTAAACAGGTATGCAAAACAAAATTACTGGAAATAGATAGCCAGAAAATAGTGGAGAATAGAAAAAAAAAAAGAAAGAGGAAAAAGCCTATGTTTGTGTCGGAATCTGGAGGTCTCCCACAAATAACGTGCTGTGCAACGCACAGGAGATGCGTAGATACAAAGTGCTTTCCTAGCACTTCCACCTTCCTCTTCAGCCTATTATTTATTACTGTCAGGAGCTCCATCTCATGGTGAGAGCAAACAGTGCAGCTAAACGAGGGCAAGAAAACCCAAACTAACCTGTGATAATGCTTTTTCCGGAGTGCAGCTTATGCCTCCAACCAGGATCATATTAGGCATTAGGGGCCTGGGGTACTCAAACACAAAGTCGTATTTCATGAGCCAGATGGATGCACGGCTCAACAGCTCAAGCACTGTTGCCTCTTGTTGGAGGAATTCTTTGATCAAATGATCATACGGTGAATGAAGAAAGCTGCAGGCCAGGGAACTGCTCAGGCTAGCTATGAGATTGCCCACGCGCTGGAGGAACGCCATGCGGTCCGTGTAGCGAGTGAAGAACCTAGGAACGTAAGAGGGAGGATTTGGACAGAGGGTGGCGTGGAAGTCTAGGCTGCATGGCAGTCCCCGTACAAGGTAGACGGAAGGTAGGGAGAGATGTTCAGCTACTATCTGTCCACATGGGAAAAAAGGATCCATCAAGACAGCATCAAATTTGCTTTCTTCGAGGTATCCAATCAGTTCTTTGTTAGATAGAAAACGTTTGCAGGAATCAAAGAACATGGTTGTAATATTTGCTATTGTTGAGAATTTTTCCAAGAAGGGTTGAGGTGTAAAACTCCTATGGCCCATCTTTTTAAATTCTGCCTCCACATACTCCTTGGTGTAAGGCACAGAATATGTTTTCATGGTATAATGCACTGACGAATTTATCCGCAAATTTATCTCTGGTGCAACCACCACGATTTCATGTCCCCTCTCTCTGAGCCGCTCCACAACCGGGCGCGTGCTGAGCCAGTGGCTACCGTCGATAGGCACAACCAAAAGCTTTCCACCTTCAGAAAAAGTCCACAGGAGCAGGAAAAACACAACCCAGAAGGCAAGAGAATTAAAACCTGGATTTGAAGAAGCCATTTTCCTTGTGCTGTCAGCAAAGTTTTAAACAGCTGCAAAACTGTTGCAGGAGATGAAGAAGGAATTGTGGGGGACTTTGCACTTTAATCTTCACTAAGGCAAGTATTTAATTTTTAACGGACTGTATGTTTGTGGGCAGAAATGAGGGTAATTTTTAACTGTGGGTAAAGGTTGGGTTTATCATCTGTGCACAAGGTGAAGGCTTTAAGCCAATTGGACACTGCAAGGTAAAGGTGAATGCTTGAATTAACGTTAGAGGATTCAACTACTTGAGGGAGAAGTGTCAAGCAATTGGCCATGTGTCACCCAGAGGCTGAACGGAGTTTTGAATGGGAGGCAGCAGGCGACCCAGCAATCGCTGTCTTACTAACATCCAGTTAATGATGAACTCCCTGCCTTGAGTCTGGTCAGCGATTGGATGCAAAACCTGGAACAGAAGCCTGACCTTTGGATTGCAATGTGCTCCTGGAGTGCAAACAAGAAGCAGTGATGGACAGAGATTTGATATAACGGGGATTGATAAGGTTTATCTTCAGATTTGTTTCTATATCGTACTAGTTGTCACAGTGACAGCCCAGAGTTTACAGCAGGGGACGTGATGCAAGCTTAGCAATAACTTCTGCTGTTGCAACACCACCGTGGTCTGGAAAACAGGGTAAGCGACTACATCTGCACTGTTTGCACAGCCTACTAGCGAGATTTCAACAAGCTAGTGAGGGAGGGTAGATACTTACAATCCTGAAGGCTGCTTTGTCCAGTTATTCTGCTATATATTATCTTACATTGCTTCGTACACAAACTCAGAGGCAAAAGAGCTCCCTCTACTATCTTTGATTGCATCCCCCTGGTTTGGGGCTATTATCTGCATTATCAGTCTCTATGGCATGCTGTGAGTGAGGACAGTTAGACTTTGATGAAATTTTTCAGTCACTCAGATTCTCACCAGCTGAAGCCTCTGAATGAAGAGAAAATGTCTGCTACCGCTCACACAGGAATTACACGTTATTTCTAACAAGCACAGAGAAAAGATTCTGCAGCCTAAGCCAGGCAAAAGTTAGACCAAAATGTGCAACTTCGGCACGGACTTAGTTCCACTTTTTCATTTTTCGTCCAGTCAAGTCTCCTGCAATTAATTAGTATTCCAAAATTGTTAGGGATGTTAAAGTATTTTGTCATTTTTCTAGATAGAGCATACATGCCACGATTGACTAATATTATGGTGTTATGCTTAAAACAAGCTAAGCTATACTGAGGCAGCTACATAACTTAGACAACTTCATCTGAGGTCTCCCAGAGAGAAACCCTTCAGCTGCTTGCAATGCAAGGCTTGTGTTCATCTATCAGAGTCTGAGAGTCTTACTTTGGCATCATGACATCATGGTATTCGATCATGTATTGGCTCAAGCACAGATACTGCTATAGGAAGCACTTTAAAATGTAAATCTTAAATAACCAATAATAAACACTGTAACACCCTCAGCATAAACAATGTCAAACCTTTGGTAATGGCTCCTTCTGCTCACAGTTGATGCCTCCAACATAGACCATATTTGGCATTATTGGGCGTGGATACTCAAAAACAAAGTCATATCTCATCAGCCAAATTGACGCTTTGCTAAATAGTTCCAGTATGGTTACTTCTTTGTGAAGAAACTCAGAAGCTAAGTTTTCATATTTTAAGTAAAACAGATAACACAGCCAATTCCCTGAAATCCCAACCAGGTGGTTCTTCACACGCTCTGTAAATGTCATGTGATCCGAACTGGACATGAAAATCCTTGGCACGTAAGAAAAAGGACTGGGACACTGCGCGGCTTCGTAGTCTAAGGTACATGGAAGACCACGCATGAAGTACACTGAAGGGAGAGAGAGATATTCAGCAATAATTGGTCCGCAGGGCAACACAGGATCCATCATAACGGCATCAAATTTGCTGTCCTGGATGTATTTCATTAGTTCTTCATCATATAAGAGATTCCGACAAGAAGAAGAGAACATAGTAGTCACTTCTGACATATTGCTGATTATAATTGTAATTTTTTCTAGAAAGGAAGGGTTATCAAAAATTTTTTCACCGATGGAATGGTAGAATCTCTCCAAAAACTCCTGTGTGTAAGGCACAGAGTATGTTTTGATGGTGAAAGATTGTGAGCTTTTCATGAGCAAAGAGGCATCAGGAATCACTGCAACTATTTCATGTCCCCTCTCCCAGAGTTTCTCCAGAACCACACGCATGCTCAGCCAGTGACTTCCATCCTGAGGCACGACCAAGAGCTTCCCACCTTCTGCCCAACTCCAGAAAGAAAGAAAAAGAACAAGCGCAGTGTATATCTGGTACCTCTGCATAACTGTCATGGGGCTGTCAGCAGGAAGAGAAATGAACTGTTCCTGTTTACTTCTTCCAAGCAGTGTATGAAAGCAAAGAATAGTTGTACCTCATTTATAACTTGGTGGTCTTTAACCTCCACAATGTTTGCTGAGACAAGTTGTTGGAGTTCAAAGATAACATTTTAAATGGTGATAAAAGCATTGATAACAGTGATCAAGGGTTCTAAAGCAACAAGCATTTCCATGCATTTAAGTTATCTTAAATGAGTCAGAACAATTAGCAGGGTCTTAGATTAATAGTTGTTTGCAGAGGGATTTTTCTGTGTCAGGGTCATTTCAAGTGAGGCACAGCGCACTTGACTCAAACCAGGAATCAACTTTTATGGCCACTGAACTGCTCCAGAGTTGACAATACAAACACCATGTTGCACTATTGACGTGAATGACCAAAGCTTCCAACTTTCTCCCTTACACCTTTGCTCAGAAAGTTGCTTGGAGTTCACAGAGAATATTCTACACGGTAGGCAGGAGCAGGCACACCAAGCAGTAATGTCACCAAAGTATGGGTAACATATTAACCACCTTTTTATACAAACAATGATGTAGCAGAATATGCAGCTCTTGCTCAAGAGGGGCTATAAGAGTTCATAGGTGTGCGGCTTGAGGCCAAATGTTTTTTTAAATCGGTGAGGCAGCAGAATATGCAGTCCTTGCTCAAAAAGGGCCATAAGAGTTCATAGGTGAGAGGCTACAGGTGAAACATTCTTGAGAGTTCTTAGTAATAGCTACTTTTCTAGAGAAGTTGGTAGGACTTGGCTGTGGTGTGAACCAATGGGAAGTCCACACTTGTGTCCTTTGCTTACCAGAAGAAGCAGAGAACAGAGTTTCTGAGCTGCTTCTGCTTGTGATAAGATTTTTAAGGAAAAATACACCAAACCAAATAAAAACTATGTTGGAAGTCCTGCTCTGTATAACACTGGCAGCCTGCAGCTGCTCAGTGGGGAGTAACAATGATGTCAGAACCAAACTTTTCTGGGTAAACAGTATTATCTGGAACAAAAATGGCACTTTGAGATATTTGGACTAAACATTTAGAAAAAGCTTTTTACCTCTGAGATTTTGAAGGTTTGCCTGTATAACAGGGGGCCAGTTAGCTCAGTGGTTTGAGCGCGGTGCTGACAACAATGACAACACCGAGGTCACGGGTTCGATTCCCGCTCGGTCCCCATGTGTTGCCTGGTCTAGTCAAGAGGTGGTGTCCCTGCCCAAAACAGGGAGATTGGACTAGATGATCTCTAAGGTCCCTTCCAGCCTAGGCCATTCTATGATAACAGCATGGACAACTTGATCTGATGTGGAAGACAGGCTGACTCCAAGGACTTGTTTAGATATCCCAGTCAGGTTGATCTGAGTGGGATTTAAGTGCCTAGTTATTCTTGAGAACCTGAGTTGAAGCCACAGCAAATTACACAATAGGAACCCAATGGGCAAATGGAATAAGCACCTACAAACAAAGCAATGTCCTTAGATAGGGAGAACATGCCAAATGTTATGAAGACTTTCAAGATAAACTAGAAAAACAGATATCTGCAGTTTGTGCTTAAAAGAAGTGCCTGAGCAAGCAGATCTCATCTGCCATTGAGGCATATTTCATGGAAAGGGAAAAGGTGAATGCCAGGACTTTGCAAGTTTACAAAAGCGAAGTAATATAAGAACGGTAGCTGAACATTGCTGGCTGGAGAAGAGAGACTGGCTTAGACCCCCTCAACCAAGCACTCCTGACTGGAGAGAGCTCTGAACGGTTTCTTCATGCTGTTCAGCAGCCTGGAAGATTTCTCTTGAAGCAGGTAGGAGCCATAGGAAACCTCGTTTGTGAAATGGTTTCCTTTACCAAAGGGTGTGATACGCACATTCCAAGGCTAATTCTGTTTTGCTAGGAGGTTCTCCATGTGGTTAAACCCCACGATTTTCATAAGCCAGCAAGGATTATAACTTTAAGGAAACCGCGTTAAAGGGGAAGGAGTTTCAGACATCAGTGCACTCCCCTTCTGCAGCCTGTTCAAGTAGAACTTTCTTTCTAGCTGACTGTGAGGTGATAATAAAAGAAGAAGGTATTCCGATGTGCCAGAGAGTTAACTGCAGTACCTATGCGTGCATTTCTGTGTTTCAGCAATAAAGCAGAAAAGGTCTCACATAACAAGGTGATTCAGAACTACCTAAGCCCTAAGGTGGCAGCACATACTCAGGTAGTTAACCCAGATGTACTGTGACCCTATGCTAACATATAATGGGCTCTCAGATCTTGAATTTGATATATAGTCACTTCCATGGAGTTGTTAAGTTCTGCTAACATTTCAGCCAATCACATGCATCTGTGTAATACTAATACAAAATGCTATAAAACAACATTAAATTGAAGAAGTAAAAAAGCCCCAGAGCAAACCCTTAAGGATAAGGGCATGTTCGTAAGAGTTTAAAAGTCGTATCACTGGATTTTGAGTAACCCGCAGACACCCTCTCACGTGCATTTGAGTCCAGAGACCGAAGTCCACAAGTTAAGCCCATTTCAAAGGTAAGGGTGAAAAGAGATATCTCCCAGGAGAAAGTAAAGCTAAAGTGCAGAGTTGAGTGCCAAGGCTGTACGCTGGAAACGGTACAGTGAATATGTGCACTTAGGGGAATTCATGATTCTGTAAGTCTACAAATCCTGGCAGTCAGAATGTGCCTGTTATTAACCCCCCAAATACAAAAACGTTGGTTTTGCCTACAAAACAATCTGCTGGTGTTGAGAGGCAGCTTTTTTTGTGTGTGTGTGTGGTGTGAAAAAGTACTCCCTTTTGTTTGCTTTAGGCTTGCTGCTGCCTCATTTCACTGTTAGTCATAGGTCAAATATTGGGAGAAACTGGCTGTCAGCTCCCCTTTCACCTTTGCTATTCTTTCCAGGATCTTGCAGACCTCTGTCACAGATCCTCTTGTCGTAGTTCTTTTCATAGGTTTAGCTCCATGGTTTATTCCATCTCTGCTTTTCTAGAGTGAGTGACAAGTTTGAATCCTCTTAAAAATGCTTCATTTTTACTGCGTGAGATTCGGCTTCTTCTGAAAAATAAGCCCTATTACACTGTTTTGCAAAGTCAATATCTGAAAAACTTACTTAATAGACATAGATATAGAAGTACAATGTTATTCTGCAAGCCACAGAATATATCTGAATACGCATTTTAAAAAATCTGAAATAAATCCAACCTTTGTTTTATGAGAGTAGAATAACCTAACTTATACTTTACTTCTGTGATGCCAGTTGATACTTTAAATAAGGAGTCAGCAGGGTGCCCTTGCAGGCACAAAAGCAATAGCATCCTCCTGGGCTATACAAATAAAGAGTGCAGCCAGCAGATTGAGAGGGTGATCCTTCTCTGTTCAGCACTTGGGAGACGTCTGAAGACATGTACCCAGCCTGAGGATCTCCATTACGTTGTGCTGGAGCAAGTCCAGCAAATGCCAAGAAGATGGTTAGGAGGTGGGGACAGTGATGCATAAAAAGGGGCTGGGAAAGATGAGCTTGCTCAGGGTTCAGAAAAGAAGGCTAACAGGAGATCTTATTGCTTTTTTAAACTACCTTAATGGAAGAATATAAATAAGACAAGGCTGAGAAATTGACAGTGACAGGGCAAGAGGCAACAGACACAGGATACAACATGGAAAATTCAAATTGGAAATAATAATAAACTGGATATCATAAAATGTTTTCTCTGTAAGGGTCGTAGGAGATGTTCAAAACAAGACATAGAATGGAATGACCTGAACTAATTCGATCTGCTTTGACTAGGAGGTTGGCTGAGATGCCTGCAAATGACTTTCGAACCCAAGTGTTTTATGAGTCTATGACAATTCAAAGCAGAGAATCCTTCTTTAGAGAAAAAAAAAAGACAGGAATGTAGGAGAAAGCAGCAATGACAAGTTGGACCACAGGATGAGTGACGGTCTCCTTAAATGAAAGTCTGACTTGAACCATATTAGAAGTTCTGAGTAGAGGCCCTAAGCAACCTGCTTTAATGTCAAAGCTGGCTTTGAGCAGAGGAACATGATCTGTGGGGAGTTTCCCAGAGCTAAGTGAATTTACAACACTTTCTTCATTTTTACGCTGTTATGTTTGGATGCCTTCCCTGACAGGAGTACTGGCACCTCTTTGCAAAGCAAAAGCAGTTTGAAATCCTTTTACCCACAGAAAGAGATCTTTCTAACAAAACCTGGGCTACAGCTTTTCAGAGTATGTAAAAGCCTGCAAGAGTAAGAAAACACAGAGCAAGACCCACCTGAGTTAAATTCCTGTGAGCACAGTTTACTCCTCCCACCATAATCATGTTGGGCATCAATGGTCTTGGAAAGTGTAAAACAAAGTCGAGTTTCACGAGCCAAATAGAAGCTTTGCGTAAGAGATCTGATACAGTCAAATCCTGGTGGAGGAACTCAGAAGCCAGTTTTGCATATGGGTCAAAGACAAAATCACAGAGAAAATAATTTGAGATGTGAAACATCAGATTCTTCACCCGCTGGAGAAAGTTCATGCGGTCTGTGAGGTCTGTGAATAACCTGGGGACATAAGAAGGGGGATTGGGACACTGAGTGGCTTCAAATTCTAAACCACATGGTATTTGCTGCACAAAAACCACAGAAGGGACTGAAAGATGGTCCGCCAGTATCTGCCCGCAGGGTAGTATTGGATCGGTGAAGACAGCATCAAACTTGCTCTCCTGAAGGTATTGGATAAGCTCTTTGTTGGACAGTAAGTGTGCACAGGTAGACAGGAACATGGCAGAAGCATTTTTCAGTCGATCATACGTTTTAAGAAATCTTTCCAGAAAAGATCCACCTTCAAATACTTCCTGGCTAGTTCTCAAGAAAGCATTATTCAGCTCTTCCTGTGTAAAAGGGACTGGGTACATTTTCATAACAAAATTCTTTGTTGGTTTTATGTGTAAACTGATCTCAGGTGCAACGACGACTACTTCATGTCCCCTCTGACTGAGAACGTCCAACACTTCCCGCATGCTGAGCCAATGACTCCCGTCCAACGGCACCACCAGCAGCTTCCCACCCGCAGCCGAGCTGAGCACGGACAAGAGCAGAACCAGCGTTGCCGCGAGTTGCGGATGAGCACGGAGCACCACGGCCATCCTGCAGAAATCCGGTGAGTGTCACCCAGAAAGGAAACCACTGGCTGCACTGAGGCAGTAGCACCAGCTCCACGCCTTTAAGCAATCTGTGCTTCAGCTTCAATTTCTGATCGTTAAGTTATTTACTGTGTGGTAAATGTATAATCATCCATTTGATACAAGGCTGCGTGACAAGTGTGAAGTTCAGCCAAGTCCACACACCAGGTAACCCTCATCTGTTTCTGATAGAGGAACAGTAAAGAGTGTTCTAGGAAGGAGGCGGGAGTGGTTCTGGGTGGGACAGCAGTTCTGATAACCTCCCTCTGGCTGAAGCGTTTGCAAGTGCAGGAGATGTGTGACATCCACATCACCATTCAGCCTTTTAGAGGCTGCTCCCTTCCCCCTGGGCAAAACCCGCCCCCCGCCCCCCATCCACTTGCCTCCTTGAAGCCTCATTTCTCGGAGGCTTACGGCCCCAGGGCCATGTGGAAGAGCTGTTCAAGATTGTTTCCAGAGTGAGAAGACTGAAAAAGTGGAAGTAAGATGCCAGGTTTTCTGCAGGGCACCTCATGCACCCTAATTGGCACTTTCAGCATCTGAGATGTGCCTCAGGGGGTGGAGGAGTTTGCTCTGTGAGCTCAGTGGGCAGAGCAGAGATATATGAGCACCCTTTGAGGGATACTTTCTCTCCAGGGTCTCCCACAGAAAAACAGAGGAGGATCTACAGTAAGACCTGTGCACATTGCTGTCTTCTACATCTGAGGCACCCAAAGCTCCTGCCACATTTGAGAGGTCAGCCTAATCACCAAGTCTGAGTCCAGTCCCTTAGAGCACATCATGCTATGCTGGACTTGCCAAATCAGACCTGCTCTGTAGCTCCATTCGTTAGGACTGGGGGTTTGAGCCTGG
The DNA here is from genome assembly GCF_000703405.1 of Apaloderma vittatum. Taxonomy (NCBI): domain Eukaryota; kingdom Metazoa; phylum Chordata; class Aves; order Trogoniformes; family Trogonidae; genus Apaloderma; species Apaloderma vittatum. The sequence continues at coordinate 14,388 of NW_009732545.1, read as the reverse complement.
AAAGAGCTTTTAAGGTTTTCTGAGCCATCCTATGGGAGCTGCTTGTGAGACAAATCCAACACTTTGTCCTACCATCCGCAAATTCTGACAATCCCTTTAGCTGATGGATTCAGCATCCCATCACAGGCCTTCCCTAGAATAGAGATTCTCTTTAGCAGAGCATACCTTATAAATGGGAAGCTGTAGCTGCTTACAAAGAAAATGGAAAGTGAGGAAGAAAGTGAGAGAAAAATAATTTCTGTCACGATTACTTGCCTAACACATCCTAAATAGGAACTCGACACATCTGCAACACAAAATCCCCCTCATGTGAACACAGATGTCTGTCAGAGCAAGAAGTAAAAACAGAGCACGACCCACCTGAGGTAGCTTGTTGTAAGCACAGTTCACTCCTCCAATTACAATCATGTTAGGCATCAAAGGTCTTGGATAATCTAACACAAAATCTAGCCTTAAGAGCCAAATGGAAGCCTTGCGCCAGAGATCCAGTACAGTCACATCTCGCTGGAGGAACTCAGAAGCCAGTTTTGCATATGGTTGAAAGACAGAGTCACAGAGAAAATAATTTGGGATGTCAAGGATTAGGTTCTTTACTCGCTGAAGAAAGCTCATGTGGTCTGTGAGGCCTGTAAATACCCTGGGGACATAAGAAGGGGGATTGGGGCATTGAGTGGCTTCAAAATCTAAACCACACGGCATTACCCGGAAAAAAAAAATGGAAGGGACTGAAAGATGCTCTGCCAGTATCTGCCCGCAGGGTAGTACAGGGTCTGTAAAGACAGCATCAAACTTGCTCTTCTGAAGATATCGGACAATCTGTTTGTTGGACAGTAAGTGTGCACAGGTAGAGAGAGTCATGTCAGAAATTCTTTTCAGTCTCTGGTATACTTTAAGAAATCTTTCCAGAAAATATCCTTCTTCAAATACTTCCTGTGAAAAAGAATGGAAACTTCCATCCACCTCTTCCTTTGTGAAAGGGATTGGGTACGTTTTCATAACAAAATTCTTTGATGGCTTTATATGTTTGTTTATTTCAGGTGCAACAACAACTATTTCATGTCCCTTCTGACTGAGAACGTCCAACACTTCCCGCATGCTGAGCCAACGACTCCCGTCGACCGGCACCACCAGCAGCTTCCCACCCGCAGCCGAGCTGAGCACGGACAGGAGCAGAACCAGCATTGCCACGAGTTGCGGATGAGCACGGAGCACCACGGCCATCCTGCAGAAATCCGGTGAGTGTCACCCAGAAAGAATATCCCTAGCTTCAAGTTTCTAAGCAATCTGTGCTGTGCTTTCGCCAGGTGATCTTTATACTTATTTGCTGTGTAGTAAATGTATAATCATGAGTTCAGCAAAGGTGAAATAAAAGATGTTAAAGTTCCACCAATTTGGCACACAGTAATCAGAGCAGCGGCTAAACTGGGAAACACCCACCTCTTTGTATTGGGAGAATACTGGGATTTATGGAAATTGTGAATTTCCAGAGGTGTGCTCAAAAGTGCTGACTAACAGGTCGTTAATTTTCCAAACACAAATTTTCAGTATAAGAAAATTCCTCCCCTCCTGCCAGTCCAAAAGATTTTCTGTTTGTAAAGGATTAGGAAAATAGTAATGTTTTACATGGCTCTGGTTTCTTTATCAGTTTTATATCTTTAATACTGTAATGAAAATGGAAACTTTGCTATCAAAGTTCATTTCCCTGAAAGGCCTCTTTCTGGAAGGATGAAGTAGGGGCTGGAAAGGAGGAAGGACAAGGGCATGTTTTTTGCCAGATACATTTATAACTGGATTAGCAACCTAGAAATACCATTCTGGATCAGTCTTGGAAGAGTACGCTCCCAGGCCATGAAAGCAAACAACACTAACACATAGACAAGATTTCAGATAATCTGCCCTAATTATGAAAATTATTTCACAGAAGTAATTTTGACCACACAGTAATTTGCTGTGGAGATTGATAGTACACACTAGAATTTTTTTAAGGACATTTGCTAATATCCGGGTACGTGTTTTGAAGGGAAACTTTTCAAAAGGCAGCATAAGCTGTTGCAGATGTCTCCGTGCTGGCTAGCAGCTACAAAAACCTCCAGCAGTTTTGCAGAAAATTCTGTGAAGGATCCATGTGCTGAAAAGATAAGCCTAGACTGACAGAACAATCAGAACATTACCTGCCAAGTGACGCATTATGACGCTTTATTGCTAAATTATGAAAAGATAGTTCTATTAACCAAAAAGATTAATTGTTTTTAAAACCCAATTGTGACAGTAAAACAATTAGTTTCAGGTAGCAATACTGATCTGGCAAACAAAAGCAGCAGACCTGCCTGCTAAAACCTGAATCACCCTCACTGGCAGATGATCGAGTGGAGTGATAAACTACTTCCATCTAGCCCAAGGAAAACAAGTGTGTGAGCAAAAATGCTTAGGCCCTGCTAATGCTACAGAAGACTGCCTGCAAGAGTGGGAAAGAATTAAAATCAACCCAGTTTTTCACCTGTTTTCTTTACAGTATACCTTAGTGCACATATGAATGCTACAAACTTCTGTATACAATTACATACACACAGAGCATTTGCAAACAGTGTTCTCACTTCAAACGTTAATATATTTTATCAAGGAAATCACTGACCTGAGATAATGGCTTTCTCTTCCCATGGTTTATACCTCCAATAAAAACTATGTTTGGCATCACTGCCATGGGATACTCAAAACCAAGGTCCATTCTTTTAAGCCAAATGGATCCATGTCTTAAGAGCTCTTTCATTGTCACTGGTCTGTGGAGAACTTCCGAGGCCAGAAGTTCTAATGGCAAATAGGCAAAATCGCAAAGAAAAGATTCTGATGACTTGAGAAGTAAGTTTTCCATGCGCTGGATAAACATCTTGTGGTCCGAGTTGTCTGCAAATGTTCTTGGGACATAGGAAGGGGGATCTGGACACTGGGTAGCCTGCAAATCAAAACTGCACGGGAGTCCCCGTAAAAAGAAAATGAGTGGAATAGGCAGATGCAGAGCCAGTATTTGTCCACATGGTATAACAGGGTCTGTGAGAACAGCATCAGATTTGCTCTCTTGAAGATATTGGGGGCCAGTAAGTTCAGTTGGTTTGAGTGTGGTGCTGATAACACCAAGGTCGTGGGTCAAATTCCCGTTTGGTCCCCATGTGTTGCCTGATCTATTTGAGTGGTGGCGTCCCTGCCCAGGACCAGGGAGATTGGATTAAATGATCTCTAAGGTCCCTTCCAGTCTAGGCCATTCTATGATTCTGTTGCATCAGATCCCTGCTATGCAGTAAACTGCTGCAGGAGGAGGAGACGTAAAGATTGGAGATGACTTGAACTTTTTCATAAAGTGCAATGATTCTTTGAAGCAAAGGTCTTCTCTCAAAAAGATCATTTGCAAAACGAATGCGTGATTGTTCCCAGTTCTTTCCTAGTTAAAGTCACTGGATGCGTTTTGAGAGTATAATATTCAGATACCTTCACATTTAAGTTTACTTCTGGTGCAGCAACAACAATTTCGTGCTTTTTCTGGCTGAGGGCCACCAGCACTGAGTGCATGCTGAGCCAGTGACTCCCATCCATTGGTACTACCAACAGCTTTCCACCATCAGCCCAGCACAACAGAGACAGGAAGGCCAAAACCCCCACAGAAGCTAAGTAACTGTATTTACTTACAGGAGCCATGTTCCTAGAACTCCAAAGTCTGTTCATCTGCCCTGGTCTAAGAGATTTTAAGTAGACCCACAAATCCCTGCCGGTTCTCACATTCCCCACTAACGATATGGCTTTTCCAGCCAAACCAGTCACCAGTAATCATTCAAGGCATTGATGAACCATTTAAGGAACCTGATAAATCAACCTAGGTTGGGCAGAACTGGTCTTGGTATCTGAGGCTCCCTTAGGATGAGTCCTTTCTGATTGATTCCCTGTGCTGATTGGTGTTAGATTGAAAATAAAATCAGACACTGCAAAACCAAAATCCCAGGTCTTTGAATAGTGCTGGCACTTGGAAGTAACTGGGCTTTCTAAAAGGAGATAAAATGCTTTCTTGCTTTCCTTCTTTGTGATTAGCATTTTACAGCTGTTCTGAAACACTTGGCAAGTTCATGTTTAAAATTACAAGTTTATGTCACTATGCAGCGTGGTATCTGTCCAAATCCTAAGGAGAAGACTCTATATTTTACATAGAGCTCAGTGCTGGGGCCAGGTTCAGCACTAGGTACAAATCCATTACAATAAGAAACACTGCATAGAGGTTTGCATCGATGAAGGAAATCCACCAAATCTGTTCTGTCACGCACAACATCTGTTTGTTCTCATCCTGACCTATCTCTCTGCACCTTTTTTGATCACTTTCTTCTTCCAGGAGCATTAAGAGGGAAAAGCCACTGAGTTCCATCTTGTACCTAATTGAATGCAGGAAAGGCTAGACAGAAGTAGCCAATAACAGCCCTCTTGTTTCAGGCCAGGAATAGATTTTAAATGGTAAAAGGTGATGTTATGACTTCAGATGAAAATCTACAAGCAAGATACCATATCTGAGCAGTTAGCAATTACTTGTGATAAACTTGTCAACTTGCAGTATTATATTTTGCTGTTAGATGTAACCGTGTGCTACAGAGGCATAGTCAGAAGACAACAAGAAATGAGAACTCAATTATCAGTACTTCTGCAATAAATATCGCTGCTGGATTATGATCTTTAGCCTCTAGTTAAGATTGGAGTGAGAGTTAGCTCTGTCTTCTGAGGAAAGTGATTTTAACCAGGAGCTGCCACGTGGCCTCTCCGGCAGACAGGATGCTGCTTTCCCAGAGGATGTGCCTGGATTTGTCCCTGAGAAGCCATTAAGCAGCTCTGATGGACAAAACATATAGGAAAAAAACACCACCATGATAAAAGTGGGGGTTGATGGCAATTGGAAAGAGATCCTTGTGAAAAAGCAAGATATGAATGCTAGCAGCTCAGCAGAAATAAGTAGTGCTTTCAAGGGGCAGCATCAGGTGAAGTAACGGGAGGAGTAAAGCAAAGCCTGAGGGCAGCTAAGGTTGGCTCAGGGGAAGAGCCAGGCTTGTAAAATGCAAATCTATTTTCTTGTGAAACTTCACTCATTCTTGTTCACAAAAGCCTAGAATTTGGGGGAGGAGTAAGAGTGGTGGTGGGCAGGAGGAATCCCTTCCCTAAGACTCAGCCTAAGGCTGGCTAGAGAACAAAGTTCAAAGGAAAAATGGAGAAGAATCTATTTTTAAGTAACATTCACAATGGATAAAACGTTTTCCTTTCTTGGAAACAAAGTGATTTATTGCTGAAACGGCTGGATGACACTAACTACAGATTCATTATCTGCTGAGGGGAGCTGTCTCCTCTTCTATCTCCTTTTCCTGGCTTCATATGAGGTTCTACTTAGAGCACAGGCAAGCAAGAATACACATTACATGCAGCAACAAGCCAACATGCATCATGAGCACCAGCAAGCTAACATACATCACATGCATGGCTTTATCTCAAGTACTTTTTAGACCACAAATGCCCAAGTAAACACCCATCAGCATTCCCCTATCCAACATCTAAAAATGGAGTCAAGAATTCAGCTGTCTAGTTTTTTGTGATGGAAGCCGTTGTTAGACCAAAACCTTTGCCACAAAATATTAGGCTTCAGCTCAAATATAAGACTGCTGTTACAGATAAGAACACATGATGCTATTGTGCATAACCCAGTAAGTTGTTTTTCTGATTGGAAAAGCAGCTAATGCTCTTCAAGAAATATTCTTCTGTCTCTTATGTGAGGCAAAGAATTTTTGGAAGAGCCGTAATAATTCACCTATCGTTTTTGCATTAATTACTGGGTGATACAGTGTTTTGTACCCAACTTCATCTGGAACTAAACATGCACGTGATCCCCTCACCGAACAAAATGCTTACACTGGTCAGATCCAAGAAAAGGAGATGGAATCACATTCTGGTTTTCATGTAGCTATACAGAAAGTGTTAATCTAAATTATCACTTTAGGTAAGAAACATCCATATCAAATACACTACTAAACCCCACTCAGATCATGTAAGTGTATGACTGCCAAAACTTCTCCCTTTTTATACCTTTCCCAGCCAGTCACTGACCTGAGATAATGGTTTCTTCTGCCTGCAGTTTATGCCTCCAATGAAAACCATATTTGGCATTATAGGCGCAGGATACTCAAAGACAAAGTCAAGCCTTCTCAGCCAAATCGATCCGTGACTTAAAAGCTGTGTAATTGTCATTGGCTTCTGGAGAAACTCTGAGGCCAGGCTTTCAAATGGTGAAAAGATCATACTGCAGGTGAAAAGCTCTGAAACAGTGATCAGGAAGTTCTTCACTCGCTGAGAGAATGTCATATGATCTGTATTGAGTGAGAACATTCGTGGGACATAAGAGGGTGGGTCTGGAGCCTGAGCAGCGTGAACATCTGTAGCACACGGGATGCCCCGCAAGAAGAAAACAGTTGGGATAGAAAAGTGCAAAGCAATTATTTGTCCACAGGGTGTCAGAGGATCTGTAAGGATGGCGTCAAATTTACTTTCTTCAATGTATTTCATCATCTCTTTGTTGTACAGTAAGGAACGGCAGGAAGCTTGAAACATGGCAGAGCTCTTTCGGAAACCATCCCAAATATTCAAAAATCTAGTCAGGAAAGGCTCTTCACTAAAACACGCCGCACCAAATGAATGTATAAGTTCTTCCATATCTTCCGTTTTGAAAGGCACAGGATATGTTTTCATTTCATATATCCCTGAGGTGTCTATCAACATTTTGCTTTCTGGTGCGATAACAACTACTTCGTGCCCTCTCTTGAACAATTCGCCCAGCACTTCCTTCATACTGAGCCAGTGGCTGCCCTCCATCGGGATCACCAGAAGTTTCCCAGCAGCGGTAAGACTCAGGCAGCACAAGAAGGGGAGAAGCACCGCCACCAGCATGTTGCGAGCTGGACAGACAGGAACCAGTCAATGAGAGAGACTAAGGGTGGTTCACAAGCTTTTGTAGCTGTGCTCCACCTACTCAAACACACCCTTTGGCAACGCTTTCTAACGATAGCTCTAGCCGTGTGACTTGCCCCACATTTCAGGTGTTCACAAACGGCACGCGATGGAGTCACGGCAGGCAAAAAATGAAAATAAAAGGTGGAGATGAGGTTTGTATTTCAAAATGGGCTTGCGTGAACACAGGAAAGGTGTGTCTCCTATCACCCGCTTCACTCACCCAAGCTAAGATTCAGCTCAACCTTTTTTCTTCTTCCCATAGTAGGACCACAGCCTCATGACACTTCTTACCAAAAGCAACCCAGCAACTTTTACTGACAGTTACTAATAGCTTGCTCTAATGTGCTTGGGAATCCATGAAGGAAATGCATACCCAGAGTGGATGGACAGAAACAATGCTGACACAACAAGGGAGTACTGGGTCTATAAAGAGCATACTGAAATGACTCTTTTCCATCTAGTGTTAGAGATCTCTGTGCTCTTGAAGACTAATAGAGTTGTCAGAGAGTGTAGTAGGTTGGTATATTTTATATGTATTTTCCAATGAAGCTGAGGTAAATTGCACAGTGAAACATAAAGTAAAGATAAATATGAGAAATCAGTGTTAAAGTACCTGGGTTTTGTTGCTTTTTTTTTAATCAAAGCCAGATGGTACAACTGAGAACAATTAATTATTTTTTTTCATTGATGCAAACATGGGGTTCTTTGAAGATAAGTAACTAATAGAAAATCCTTCCCCATCTGTACATATAACTCCCATCTAACCCCTTATCCTATCAGGTATAAAACTAAGTTGCAAAACAGCAGTTCACCTTTGTACCTTAGATAACGTAAACCAACAACACGTTTCTAATTCATGAAATCACAAGTTCATGGCCGGTGTCAGTTCAGTTCATGACTGAAACAGGTCATCAACTCTGTGGATCCAATCCTTCTCAGCTGTAAATTGCTAGGTTTTTTAAAAGTTGCTGCTAACCTCTCACCATAAAAGTTTATAAGTAAGGGACTGGGCAGGTGCCTTCGGAACACAATTTGCTCATCCATGGCATTCAGGGCTCTGCATCACCAGTGGAGCTTTCTTTCACATGCAGTTTCTGCATGCTTATTTTCAAGCCTGCTTGGAAAGCTTTGACCTTATTGAGAACCTGCACTCAAAAAAGAGCAGCCAGCTCCCTCACCCACACTGTCCCCCTACCGGCAGTGCACGTGGGATTAACTTAATGGGAATTTTCAAACAGCTCAGGAGTAGGTGATGCACAGTAACAGACCTGTTCCTCATAACCTCTGAAAAGGCTGTGAAATGAACACTAGAGTAAGATGCATTCATGCTAGACTGACAGATGAAGAGAGACAGTCACGCATGTCCCATGTGAGGCATTTAAAGACATCTGCTTGGGTGTTTCAAATCTGATCAGCAATCCTTCTCACTCCTGACTCCATGCCCTTTTGAAAGACTCCTTGTGAGCAACTGCAACTCCTTTTCTTTCTTTTGAACATACATAACCAGTGAACCAAGTGGCACTAGAGACTGTCCTGGTAAGATGATTGGCTCTGCCACTTCCAACACAAGCACTAAACGTGTTTATCTGGACTGAAGAGGAGGATATTAGGACTTTTCTTCTGCACTACTCTGTTCTAGGGCTACTCAGAATTTGCAAAACTTGAATATCCCTTTTCTGCTTTCCATCTGCTACAGAATACACTGTACTTGATCCAGAGACCTGGTTGGTACCCAGAAACCTGAATGGGAATTTACAGAAGACATCTGCACCCAGAAAAGCTTAGAATCTGATTAATTAGCCTAGGTAAGAATGGGGAGATATATTTTAGAAAGCCTTTCTTTTGGGTGTTAAGCTTTGAAACTTTAACCTAACAGGAAAGATGTAAATGAATCAATCTGGCAGATGACCCTGAGAGAAAAAGAATTGGTGAATAGCTAAAATCTTACATCTTATAACCTTCAATGTGTATGAAAGGAGAAAGGGTATACAGAAGTATGGATGGACAGTCCATGAGACAGCTGGGAAGGGAGGACACTGTGTGGCAGATAGGGAGCAGCCTGTGCTTATGAATGGTCTTCAGGATTTTTCAGAGCAATATACCCACATCCTCCAAGCCTGGCTTTGGTTGTAGGGACAGGTCTTAGAGAGATGGACAAGGAATAAGAAACTTAGATGAAGTGGGAGCTACAAAGTCTGGCTCATGTTGGGAAGGAAGGTTTGCAACTCACAAAAATTCAGGTGAGCTTCAGTTCAACAAGGCAACTTAGCATTTGCATTAAAGTTACATGCCACTTAAATTTTCATATCTCATCAGACTTGAGACTGGCCAGGATATGATTTAATCTGAATACTGGATACTAGGAAATAACTTTTTTACATTATTAGCTGTCTATCTTCAAATACCAAAGTGTCATCAGTTAGATTTTGATCTAAGGAGGAGGCTTAAGCATTTATGTTCTTTCATTTTCATAAAAACAAAATAAAATTTTATACCTGAGGCAGTTTTTTCTTCTGATCACAGTTTATCCCTCCAATAAAAACCATGTTCGGCATCACTGGTCTTGGGAACTCAAACACGAAATCATATCTCATCAGCCAAACAGATCCACGGCTCAGAAGGTCTACAGCTGTCACTTTCTTTTGAAAAATCTCATATACAAGTTCTTCAAATTGGGCAAATATAGGCTTACAGTAAACAAACTCCAGCATAAAGACCAGCATGTTCTTAATACGTTGAGCAAATGTCATGGTATCTGTATTATTTAGGAAAAATCTGGGGACATAGGAAGGAGGATTTGGACACCGAGCAGCTTCAGAATCCATACCGCAAGGAAATCCCCGCAAAAAGTAGACGGAAGGAACTGAAAGATACTCAGCAATTATTGGTCCACACAACATAATTGGATCTGTGAAAACCACGTCAAATTTGCTGTCTTTCAGATGCTGCATCATGTCTTTGTTTTGCAAAAGACTCTTACAGCAGCCAAAAAAGAACCTGGAAATTTCTAATGCGCTTTGATACATCGTAATAATAACGTTCAAAACAGATTGTTCAATAAAATGAGCATTAATGAATGACTTGAATGCAAAATCTAAATGTTTCTGATCAAAAGGTATTGGATATACTTGCACTGTATAATTGTGAGGCTCCTTCGACTTCATATGGAGACTTGTTGATGGTACAACCACAACAACCTCATGTCCATTTTGCTGGAGTTTCTCCACTACTGGGCGCATACTGAGCCAATGACTTCCATCCTGAGGTATCACCAAGATCTTTCCACCTTCAGATAAGATTAAAGATGATGCCAGAAGGAAAAATATGCCAGTATACTGGTAAAAATACTGAAGCGGAAGAGCCATTTTGGTGGAAGTGAACCAGAGAGTTGTTCTCTGGAGAATTCTGACACAGTCCTTTATATAAAAGTCCACACAAGCTTTAACTTTTTTGCAGGAAACTTATTGACTGCAGAAGTAAATATTTAACTTCCCAATATTGTTGTCAGAAAATTTAACTGGCTGGATACAGACAATACAAAGTTCATCTTCCAGTGTCAATAAGACAACAAGTCTGTTGCTGGTATGGCTACGCTTTCCAATGGATTCAACAGACTCCCTACTTTTAGAACCAGAGCATCAGAGCAAAAACTGTGGAAAAGGTGAGGCAGCCACAGGAAGGACATATTTTTATTTTTTTTTAAAGACAAATTAGAGGTAAACAGAGAACAGAGAGAAAGGATGTGCAGATATTTCCTAACCTGAGCTGCAAACAGTGAATGGCACTAAGGGAAGAAGACAGCAAATTGATGCCTCAGCAGCTACTTGTTATATGATTTCAGAACAGGACTTAACTTTCTTAATTCTTGTGCTGGAGAGACAAACCACGGGGTCTTTATTCAGTTACACTTCTTCTTGACTGGAGTAACTACCTACTTAAATCCAAGTTTAGTTTAATATTATATGTTAACCAGTTTTTAAAATAAATAATAGGTGTTTTAGGTTAAAAAAAAACAAACCAGGAGCCACTTTAAATGGTTGCTGTAGCTTAATTTCTGATCTTTGCTTTGATCAGATCATATGAACTATGTTTTTACAAGCTGCTCAAAAAAGCAACTTTGCATTACCTTTGGCTAAAGATGAGATATTCATCAGCGTCTCAGGGCTCACAATCCGAGTTCATTTGCGATGTCCCCCTAATAAGGGACCACTTACCATGCCAGCCTTCAGGTACTTCTGGAGTCATTAGAGAATGAAGCTGGTGCAGGACTTCTGCTTAACCCAAGTGTTGAGTCTGATTTCCTGGGAGCCTTGTATTAAACCTCCAGGCTCCCTGGGACTTGGCAACTGGATTTATGTGTCTGTTAATGAACATGTAATTGCTACGGAGATAGGTCTCTGCAAACTGCAGAACAAGAGGAAGTTCAGCCTGAGGCAGCCAGTGTGTTATCTTAGTCAATGAATAAGTGCAGTTTGTGTTCCGTCAGGCCCAGTCCTGTGGCTGCATGTTCTGCCGCTCCCTCTGAGAGTGCAGGCTGTGGACAATGCTTTACAGCTCAGGAGTGTCGCGGAACTTCAGATTTAATTCCGAGCTGGATAAGACAAATATCCCTGTGCGGGACAAGACAAAAGCAGGAGGTCCTCAGCACCTTAATGCCTTCAGCTCCCAGATCAGGGAGTCCCCCCGGCCATGTCAGATCTGGCAGAAAGGAGCCTTCTTGTGGGATGAGGCCATGAAGCCCAGTTTCTCTGCCTGTGGAAAACTATGGTAAGGGGTGTAATAGAAAGGTCTGCGGCTTAAGCTCCTCGCCTGTGAAAAGATTAAGCGTTTTGAACCTCTTGTTCCCTCTCCCTTCCTTAACCTTTTGTTTTCTTTGTCTGTTGAGCAATGGGCTACTGGGTTTAAGAGAATTATCTAATCTTATTACATGATTATACATCTGAACAGAAATGATCAACCAAGGGCTTACCATTGTGTATGGATAGGTAGATTTTTTTTCTCCCATGTGATTCACTTCACATTTGTTTACACTCTACTGCATTATTGCCTTGCTGCTGAGCACTGTTGGAACTGAAATAAGAGAAATCTCTCTGCTGTCTGTAGAAAACATAGCTAGAAAAGGCAGACTGAAGATAGGAGGAATACCCAAGGTTTTTCCATGTTTGGAACATGTGTTTTCCACTAAATGACATGTGTCTGTGTGAAGATGGGAGATGCCAGGTATAAAATGAGGGAAGGATAGCTCTACCCTTGTAGCTACCCTTGTAGCTAGCTACAAACTGTTTGCAGCTCTGAGACCATAAAGATATAAAGACTTATGTCACACAATCAGCAAGAATTTGCTCCTTAAATCTCAAACTACAAAGTTCATTCTTGACCCTCATGTGAGAGAATGTCTTATTTATAATTTTACTCCAATGTTCTAATTTAGAATATTATTATTTGTCTTATTCTTTATTAAGTTCAGTGGACTATGCATAAGCCTGCCAAAGTGTTTTAAAAAAATCTCCAAGAAGAAAGAAAAAAGCCCTTCAGCTCAAAGATACTGTACTGCAATTAGGCAGTGATATTGTGTGACCACATTCAGAAATGAGGGAGTAATTTCATAGAAAGCGATATGTGCCCTGCTTTATGGCTGGAAAGAAATGTCTAGCACTATTAATTATATTAGAGACTGTATGGTAACTATCAAAAGAGATGTAAATTTCTAGATTGGCATTAAATACCGTGCAGAACAACTCTGGTAAAAGCAAATGTCAAAAACTAGGTATAAAAACTTATGTGAGTTTTGCAAACAAGTATCTTTCACCAAAGACACTGTTTTAGATTAATTCTTACCATTTAAACATGACATTTGTGTTTCACAATCATCTACAAACAGAAATAAATTAACATTGACAGCTAGTTTGGTAACAATATGGGATGAAAAGATAAAAGCAAATTAACTGGGCTTAGAGTTAAAAGATGACTCTCAAAGCAGGGTCTTTGAGATATGTGGCCTGGTCTAGTTGAGAGGTGGCGTCCCTGCCCATGACAGGGAGGTTGGATTAAATGATCTCTAAGGTCCCTTCCAACCTCGGCCATTCTGTGATTCTATGCTTATGGTCAGGGGAAAGAAATACCTGTTAGGCTGCATGAAAATGAAATCAAAACTGCATGTGTTTGGTGAATTATATACATTCACTGAGGATGGTAAATTCTAGAGAGCAGATGAAATCCATTTCTTCTTGCACTTGTTACAAAAATCATCATTAATTCAAAAAAATAATTCAGTCAAGGTAATTTGATTTCAGTCTGTGGAAAACAACTGCAAAAGGTGACTGTATTAAGTAATAACCAGAAATAATAATAATAAAAAACCCCAATAGCACTAAATTTCCAGAAGCCATGGAATCACGTTTCAGTGGAAAATACGTATGAAGGGAAATTCCCATACCTTAGACAGCGGTTTCTTCTGAGCACAGTTGATACCTCCAATAAAGACCATATTGGGCATCACTGGTCTGACGTACTCAAACACAAAGTCAAATCTCAGAATCCAAATGGAAGCAGAGTTAAAGATATCTGTCAGGGATACATCTCTCTGAAGAACTTCAGAAGACAGCTTTAATGCATCTTTGTAGTAATCATTACAGTACTGAAGCTCAAGGAGGGAAATCAATGCATTTTCCACTCTCTGGAAAAAAGTCATGTGGTCCGAGTTGAAGGTAAAGATTCTCGGGACGTAGGACAGAGGGCTTGGACACTGTGTTGCTACATAGTGTAGGTTGCAAGGAAGTCCTCTCATGAAGAACACAGATGGAAGAGAAAGATAATTTGCAAGTGTGGCTCCACATATAAAAATGGGGTCTGTTAGGACAGCATCGAAGTTGCTTTGATTCAAGTACTGCAGGGTCTCCTTGCTCCTGAACAGGTCCTTGCACTGAACAAAGAACGTGCTGAAAACGTGCGCTGAGACATTGTAAAGTGCTACAGTGTTCAGTGGGAAAGGCAGATCCTTCAGGTGAGTGGCAACGTACTCCTGAAAGGCGTTATCCAGCTCTTCTAGTGTTTGAGACACTGGGTATGTTTTCACCGTGTATGCGTCTGTCACTCCCGTGTTCCAGCTGACCTCTGGCAGGAGCACCACCAGCTCATGTCCTTTCTCAGTGAGCTTTTCAACCAGCTAGGCCAGTGGCTTCCAACCATGGGCACCACCAGGAGTTTTCCTCCATCTGCCAGGCCCGGAAGGAGGAGGATAAAAATCCAGGCAGAGGAAAGCTGCAAAGTCATGTTCCTGTGGCCAAAATGTGGACTGTGGAAGAGTCTTCTTCTTTGGGCTGTAGCCTGAAGCTGCTCTTGAAGGAAGCAGCTTGGTTCTTCTCTTGAGTT
>NW_009732544.1:39341-57018 GCF_000703405.1 Apaloderma vittatum | reverse complement strand
TAGCGCTGCAGGGGGTTAGTGTGGCCAAAGCATGGGACCCTGCACTTGGTCTTATGGAACTTCATCCCGTTGGCCTCAGCCCATCGACCCAGCCTGTCCAGATCCCTCTGCTGCGCCTTCCTACCCTCCGGCAGCACATGCAATCTTCCATGCCGGTGTGGCTGGTGGTTTCAAGAATACCTTTTTCCCTATGAAATTTCATCTTATTTGTTTAATTAACCTGTTAGAACATACCACATCTTCAGCTTAGAGTTGGTTCTGTGAGTCAGTGTTTCTGATTCTTGTGTCGCTACAATTTCCTGGGAATTGTGAAAAAGCCCTGGGCTGGATATATCACTTTTATACCATTTTTTCAGTAGAATGTACAACACAACCTGGAGTTACATCATGTATTTTAAAGCCATGTTAATGGAAAGGCCTAAACTGGAATATTCTGTGAAGAGGTTAAAAACGTCAAGGAACTTGGTAATAGGAGTGATTAGTTCCTCAGATCAAGCACGTCTGCTAGGATATAAATACGTTGAAAGCTACGCTGGGTAATCTTGAGAGACTCGCGTTTGAACATAGCTATGGGGTTTCACGTTTCAGAATGGGAGTCATTTATGGGAAGCCCACTAGTAAGGTTTCCAAGTCCCACCTTTTGGCCAAGTGGTAGCGTTTGATGGCATGTGTGGTATCTTAAGTCCTGGGGGTGAGCGCAGGGACTCTTACTCATCAGGCACTCTCAGCAACATGCCCATTGCTTTCCGAGTCCTTCAGGAGTTTGTGGTCCCGGATCATATTGACTCAGTATAACAGGAAAAGCTACGCTTCCAACTCAGTGCTCGCAGAGTCTAGCTGGGACAGCGTGGTAGGTTTGGGGCTGACTTACCAATGTCATGTTATCTAAGAATTATATTTCACTGAAATAACGATGATAAGAATAATCACTTTTGCCTGTGCACCGATAATTTGGTGTGGTGGCCAATGGTTTTGTGTTGTGGTTTTGAAATTTTTAAACTTCTAAAATGGTTAGTCACTAACTTTTTAAAAGCAACTCAGTAGTTAAAGTGTGAAAGATATTTTTAACTCTCCCAATCACAAAATAATTGTTAATATTTCTTTTGGTTTAGTCACATTTCTTTTGCAACCTTTCTTTGTATTTGTAAGGGACTTTCTGCAGCTCCATGTATCTTGCCGTGTACCAATCATATCACTACTTTAGCAAAAGCTTTATTTCATGACATATATTTCATCCAGAGTCCGATGAATATTTTTTTAAGAGTATCTTCCACGAATTTACATATTAGTAAAGCACGGTGAAAGATACAGAGCAGGAGTCACAGTTACAAGTACTGGTGAAGAAGTATCTTCCTGTCATTTCAATAAAGGTTAGCTAACTATCCTACAGGAAGCCAACCTTCTAATATTCCTGTTTCCCAGGTTGATTTATTTCATTTAAAGACACAGAGTTTCTGAGAATTAAATTTTTACGACATAGTAAAACTGTGCATGCTTACTCTTACCTTTACATTCAGGTATTACCTAATACCCATGTCATTATTTTGCTAGTTGCGTTTTCCTTTAATCTTTTAATTGCCTTGCTGTTCTCCTTCTATACATCCCTCTAATCCAAAGACTGAGAATTTAGACTAGAAAGTTAAGTGCTCGTTAAAAACATGGATAGAATTTTCAGAGAAGTAATTACTGAAGTTTCTGGGGGACAGTCCAAACTGCAGGTAGAACTACGTGCAGAAAATGTTTGCATTGCAGGGGGCTAGCTCCCAACTGAGAAGAGAGATGTGCCTGGGAGAGATGTTTAACCATGCTGGAAATGCTGATGTAAATTTAGACAAAGACACCAAACAAATGCAGAGGAGTAAAACTTATCCTGGTTGAAATCAAAGTAGAACCAGGACAAAACTGAATGCATTTTAAAAATGATGCCTGATGTTCGTTAAATAAAGCCTTGCAGCCAGTAAAAATACTATTCATATAAAGAAGCTACATAATTTCATACATAATTTCAGCCCACATTAGATAATGTCATGACCATGAAGAGCTTGTAATTCTTTTGAGTTACTCATGTTCTCTTCTTACGGTAAAGCTTTTCCCCATGCAAAAAATGTTGCTGCAGGGATCCCTTTATACAGGGACAGTTTGTGTCTGTACCACTCTCTTTCACATGGGGATACAGCAGGGGTATAGCCAGCACGCTGGAGTAGTTACTGGGCATTTCGATGCACGAAGGTGGTGTGAAGCCTGCATGGAGACCCAGAGAGAGTTGTTGCATGAAATTCATCAGTGCCACAGTGGTGTTATTCCATCTCCTGCTTTCTGCGACTCATTAACACAAGACCATCTGCCATATCTGTCAGAGGAAGCACTTAATTTGCAAACCTGTAGCTGGCACCCAAAGCATTGTTAGGAAAAATCAGAAAATATTTAATGTTGTTGGTCTACATGTTTTTCAAAAAAAAAAAAAAAAGCAACCTGTTTTAATTAGTGTGGCAAATGACAGCAGTATATGATTCCATGAGCCAGCAATGTGCCCTCGTGGCCAAGAAGGCCAGTGGCATCCTGGGGTCGATTAGAAGGGAGGTGGCTAGTAGGTCGAGAGAGGTTCTCCTGCCCCTCTACTCTGCCCTGATGAGGCCACATCTGGAATATCGTGTCCAGTTCTGGGCCCCTCAGCTCAAGAGAGACAGGGAACTGCTTGAGAGAGTCCAGCGCAGAGCCACAGAGATGATGATGGGAGTGGAACATCTCCCTTATGAGGAAAGGCTGAAGAATCTGGATCTCTTTAGCTTGGAGAAGAGGAGGCTGAGGGGTGACCTCATAAATGTTTATAAATACGTCAAGGGGGAGTGTCGGGAGGACAGAGCCAGGCTCTTTTCGTTGACATCCAATGACAGGACTAGGGGTAATGGCTACAAGCTGGAACATAGAAGGTTCTGCAAAAATATTAGGAGAAACTTTTTCACTGTGAGGGTGGCAGAGCGCTGGCACAGGCTGCCCAGGGAGGTTGCGGAGTCTCCTTCTCTGGAGACATTCGAAACCTGCCTGGATGCGTTCCTGTGTGACCTACTGTAGGTGATCCTGCTCTGGCAGGGGGGCTGGACTAGATGATCTTTCGAGGTACCTTCCAACCCCTGACATTCTGTGATTCTATGATTCTGTGATTCTGTGATTATAAACACTTAACATTCTATTAGGTTGAGAATGGATTAAAGCACATTGCAGCTTTTCTTAAATCTCTTTAGCATGTTTATAAATTCTAAATAACCACATTAATTCCTTAAAATAATAAAGCAGTATAAACCAGACATTTTTGTTTTGGGAGCTTGGAACAGCCATGTTCCATGTAGTGCTGTGAGGCTCTCTCTCATCCTTAACAGTACAGGAGAGCTTTTAGAGGGCAGCCACACTGTCTTTAAGCTACTGGGAAATTTTGCTTTCCAGAAGAGAAATGGAAAATGGAAATGCACTTTCTAATGCAAAAATTGCTAGATGTGTTATTCCTATTAATTACAGGAGTGAAGTTACATAGTACACAGGAAACTCCCCAAACTGTCCTTCATTTTAGTTGGTACTGCTGAGTCGTTAATGTGTTGTTAGTCTTGTAAGAGTGCTCTGCATCCCTAAGGATTTTCCTGCGCTGAAGTGTGTACTCCACAAATTCATTTATGAGTGTTGTGACCAGTCTAGCCTGAGAGTTTGTGTAGATGATCAGTTGTGTAGATGCATCAGACAACAAACAGGAGGAAAAAAACCCAGACTTCAGACATGTGGTTGGAGGTTGATAAGCAAAACACTTGATTGTCTGGCAGGCTGAAAACAGAATGGCACTGTTGGGATGACAAGAAGACCATGCATTTTACTGTTAGAGCCTGCTGTAGTGTACAGCAGCAGCACAGTGAGTGTAGCATCCTCTGAGCCTCTCAGTACACAGCTGATTTTCAGGCCCAGCACACAGCCAAAAATTAATCTACTTCTAATAGGCTCATTTGCCGGCAAGGAAAATAATGGTGCATTTCATATTCATACAGTGCAAATGGAATACTGATGACATACAATAGCAGGGTAGTAACGTGCTTCAAGTGCGTTAATTAATTGTTATTGCTGCTATTTGTTTTTATAGGCTGTAGGCAATAAAAAATTATGGAGTTTGATTGACTGTGAAATCACACAACATAAACGGCAGTGCTCCAGATGCTGTTACAGACACTGGGCTGGGGGAAAAAAAAAAAAAAGGCAAGTAGAGGAACCCCTCAGATCTATAGGAGATATTTCATTGTCATGTAATTGCCAACTATCTTAATGAGTGGAATTACTGAGTTGTCAGAGAAGCTATCCTGAGGCACCCTCCTCAGAAATGGTGTAGATATATTCCAGCTCAAGTCCCACAGCACGTCCAGGTAATAGTGTGCTGCCAAACACTATAAGAGAAGACAAACATTTATTTATTTGCTACTTAAAAATTAGTCCTACAGCTCATAAGTGTTCAGGACAGGGCGTTGCCTTGGTATTGTAGGGTAATACCAAGACAAGCAGCTGAGTTATTCAATATTAGTCTATCCATAAGTGCTATGTTTGTAGTGCTTTTGTTGTTTCACTAAGATGATTGTCAGTAATGGTTGCAAACTGTTTCTAGGTTTTAAATAGCCCTACCTTCAGATACTCATTTTGGATGACAAGTGTTGGGTAGGTGTGGATCTGTGACATAATGCTGATTTCCTATCCTGGGAGAGCAATCTGGTAGTTGCCTTTAAATGTGCTCCCTAGGCTTCCTCCAGCTTTCCTTTCCCTGATTTCTTGTCTCTGCAGGTGTGCAGGGTCATCTCAGCTGGGCAGTGTCTCTGTCCATGTAAGAACTAGGCAAGGGACACAGAATCTTGACCAAGGGATGGCTAATGGGTCTGTTTTCACAGCTACTCTTCTCAGCTTTAGATTGAGACCATTTTAATATGCAACCCAATATTTAGCTGAAATTCCTCTGTTCTTCTCTGGTCAGCTGGGTGTCGAGTTAAGTCACAATCAGATGGTTCAAAAAGTGCGGGAGCAAGCGAGGGTTCGTGACTTGAGTTGTGGCTGGTAGAGCATAGCTGGTGGTGGAATGATGTGTGAACGAGCAGGGAAGGAGTATTTAGCTTGTGGAAAAGCTGTGACTTCTCCCATCCTGCACAATCAGTGGGTAAGAGGGAGAGTATAACCGTGAAGACTCCCTCCTCTGCTCCAGATACACTTACGAGCTGGATTTTTCTTCATTCATGAATAAATACAGAGACTTTGCAGAGAGTATCACCTCTGTGGACTGTCACATACATGATCTCTGTGATGGACATGTGCCAAAATAACATTGAAAAAAAGGGCCAAAATCCCACTCTGCTCAATTTTCTGTGCCAAAAAAATGTGTGAGTGTACTTGCTTTCTTGGGAGTTTTGCCTATAGCTAATCAGTTTGGAGGGAACTCTACCAGAACTAATGATCATTGACAGGAATTGAGATTAAGGGATCAAACGTGGTGTCAAGGTTTGATGCAAATGATTTTGAAACCTCTTGGAATGCTAAAACATTGGAAAAGTAATGTCACTGATAAAAACTTGAAGAAATATTTTACAATGTACCTAACATTTTTGCATGAAAAGCCTCTTTTCATTTAAAAGCTGTAACACAAAAAGTATTTTTCTTTAATATGACGTGTAAGATTGCTTTATCTGAAATCTTCACAAGTTATGGTTTTAGTGCATAAAAGTGGCTGGCTTTGTAAAAGAAATATTCAATAAATTTATAATCCTTTGCCATAAAAATGTTCTTGCACTAAATTGCATCAGTAGGCAAGCTGACAGACATCAGGATATTTCATATTCTTGCTGAGCGGAAGAGATTATCAAATCTCTGAAGAAGAAGAAGCGTGCTGACCGCTAGTCTCAATTCAATTTGTTACAAATCTAATTGGTTCCAAATACATTTATACTATAACCTATTTATAAGGTAATTTATTTCTGCTACTGTATTCCACAGAAAGTGGTATTGTCAGTGAAAAAGAAAAAGCTTCTTTCCTTATTTCACATGCATTCTGTGCTATAACCAGGGAAATCAAGGACTTCACATTTTGTGCAGTATCAGGGAACAGTTCAATAAAACTTTCAGATATTTATTATATTGCACTGTTTGCTAAATACTGATTTTATGGAGGATGACAGATGCATCTGCTTAATTAAGCAGAAGTGTTAAACAGAAGAACTGTCGTTTTGAATGTTGATATTTATATGGTATTGAGTTTAAGGTATCCAAACACTAAGAATTTTTTTTTTCCTAATTACATCCAAGGTTGTCTCATATCTGATGCTTTTAATGGTTCTATGATCTCTTTTTAGCTAACCTTGAAAAGATAGTCTCCTTAGTCTAATATTTTAACCATGTCTCATAATCCCTTTTTTGTTATGGCTCAGCCTTCAACCTCTTCCTGTGATGGTTAGAAACATTTCTATTAATTTGCAGCCTCTGTTTATTCATGACCAGGATCTCCTCACTTGTTCTTATGAAATCATTCTTGTATTTAAATATCTCTTTGTCTTCCATTCAGAAGGGAATTTTTTGTTGCTCCTGTTTGAATGGAAGACATTTCACCTTGTGCATTTAAAGTAAGTCCCTTCTTCATGTCTCAAGATGTCCAGCTCCCCTTCCGTCCACATCCCCCTCTGTACCGACAGTGCCTTGCCATGGGTCTGCTTTGTTGTAGCAGGAACATTATTCCTGTTGTTAATCAGCTGTAATAATATGCTTCCTTGGGGCTGTGCTTCCCTCTCCTTTACAAACGGCTGGCATCTTCCCCTTGGCTGATTACCCAGTTACAGTCTTATCCTGTTAATTTTATTCTGTCCTATCTATTGCTCTAGAGCTAAAGGTAGGTGATATTTACAGAACTTTATCTAGAAAATCACATGTCTTGAGATAGTTCTTCGCAGGAATGAAATCGTTGACTCTGTATTGTAGAGCAAATATGTTGGTGAGTTGTTTTTCCTTCTCATGATCCCCTTCCTGTCTTTCATTTCTTGTATGAATGTTAACAGTGGTGTGGTGTGTAGTGAAAGCAACTCGAAGAACCCATTACTTTGGCATGCAGTTCACTTGCAGGGCACCGGTTAGGACTGTCAGGCTGCTAATTGGAAAGTAGAGTAATAGGTACTGGAACCAGCTTAGAAAGAAAACAATTATTAATCTTCATTCTGCTGTTTAAATGAACATGGAGCAATTTGTGTTCCTCCTGACTGAGTTCAGCCCCTTTGTGTGTGCAGGGAAGCTGAGGCAATGGCGATGCAGAAAAGGGCCTGAAAAAGAGTGCCAAGCTCAGCTTTTGTTCTGCAGTCCAAATACCTTGTTTTTCTATCTCTCTTTGAGTGAACAGCTTCACTGCAGGGTTTCCTGAGGAGCCAGGATTAAGTGCATGAGTTCAAACTGCTTTGGAATAGTACACGACAAGGCAGAGTAATGGTAACTTCAGCGACCACCGAGAGAAAGCCAAATACCTTCTGGATGAGGTCAGGTCCCATCAAACTCCAGTGACAGGGCACTCACTGACCCCACCTGCCCTGAACCTCACGCTGGGACCCTGTTAGCAGCAGTGAGACAGATTATGCCTCGCCTCCCTTAAGGACCCACGTCAGCAGTAAAATCATAAAGATTTGCTTGTGCTTACTGCTTGTTTTAGTAGTGGCAAGAGTGCAAGACAGAGCAGTGTCAGATAATTTGTGGGTATCCTATCAACTCCTTGACTTTCTCCAGTTATAGAAGTCCAGCTCCAAGTCCTTCTTGGACGGCACAGACCAAAAATGCCATTGTAAATGTTCTTGGTGCGTTTGTTCAGGTGCACCACAGTAAGAGGTGCCACTCCTGGCATGAAGAAATACTCTATAGGGTTGTAAACCCTCCCTGCTCACTTCAGAAACCCAACTATGTCCTTTAACTTTTTTCTTTTATGATCCATTCTTCAAGTTTAAACACTCTATAATACAATTTAGAGCTGCTCTAGTGCGTTATTAGTGTCAGCTCAGCATGCTGTTCAGCTTTGTCTTAAATCCGTAGTTGACTTGTACTTCTGCCACACCAGTACGTACCTAGGTGAAACATATAGACTGAAGGAGACTCATAATATTCAGCAAGTCATGCCATATTTTTGAAAATGTTCAAAAAAGCTTATTCTTAGTAAAAATTAGGGCAAAGATGAGACAGAAAAATCTTAAAGCAAATGTGGTAAGCCTGTGAGATAAAGCATAAGAACAATGTATTGCGAGAGACATCGTGTCTTCCATAGATGTTTTCCATGACTGGAATAATTTTGACATATAAGAAAGGTTAATTAACCTGTGATTCTTCTCTTCTTGGCTGTATATTAACACATTTTGACATGATAGTTGTTTTCTGTCACTTAGTTGTTGGGGCAATCTCCACGGAGAAAGATTGGGACTTAAGTGCCCACTCAGATTTTAAAGAAGGCCTTGAGCATGTGCTGTGATGTCTCTAGCTATTAAGAAGGATGATAAAGAAAGGTGGGTGATTGGATGTGTTCCTGAATGATCATTCAGGATCCTATGCTTTCTTGGGGATTCTGTGCTGTGAGTATGTGTTATTTTGTGCCTTAATCATGCCTGCTGGGCTCATTTCCTATAGTTTAAATGCAAGATGACTGATTCTGGCATTACAAACAGGCTTTGGTGTGATTTGGGAGGCTTTAAGTTTGAAAACCAAAGTGCCTGTGGACTCTTAGGTACCTAAGCAGAAGTCTCAGGCTTGACCTTTAAGCATTTAGGTACCTCTGCTAGGTACTTAGGTAAAAAGGCACTGAGCAGCTCTGCACTGTACATGTTAGTTCTTTACTGTGAGGTTGGTGAAACACTGGAACAGGTTGCCCACAAAGGTGCTGGAGGCTCCATCCCTGGAGACATTAAAGGTCAGACTTGTTGGGGCTCTAGCAACCTAATCTAGTTAAAGATGTCTCTGCTGACCACACAGGGGGGTTGGCCTAGATGACCTTTAAAAGTCCCTTCCAGCTCAACGCATTCTATGATTCTATGCAACCCAATTTTGATAAGCAACGTGGCCACTCTTCTTCTGTGTTCTGCTTGTGAGTAGTGACACTGCCGGGGTTGTCTGTGCAGCCTCGTTTGCTGCTGGAAGCACTTTGCTGCATGCACATCCCTGGGAGCAGAAGTACATAGTAACAACTGTGATGCTGTGAGTAAAGTAATAGCACAGCAGCAGAATCACCGGTTTGAATTCCGATTCTCCTTATAAATGAACTCGTGTCTGTTTTCAAAGATCCTGGTCAATATGGATGAGGATCATCTCTGCCCACCGCTGCGTGACTCAGCCAAACTGTTGTACTTCTCCTTATGTGTTCTCAAAACACCAGCCTAGCTCCATCCCTGGTACAATGGAGAAAGCTGCTGAAAGTCTCACAAACTTTTGGTTCATCAACTTTAACCCTTTCCTACAGATTTAGCTTAAAAAATAGAAATTGACAGATTGGATTAAAAACTCTACTTTGCCACAATCCGATGGCTCTGGAGACCCCTCCAGTTCGTGCTTGGTGGGTGATGTTTATCAGAAAAACATAAAGTCTGTTTTAAAAAAAGGGTCTTGTAAACTTCTGGAAGTTTACAGCACCGTGTTCAGAGGGAGCAATATTTTAACCACTTTTGTGTTCAAGAGAAATATCAGACAATTGTAATCTGTCAGAGGCAATTCTTTGTAACATTGGTGCTTTAATTTTTGAAGATTTATATCCTTTTTGCATTTCCTTTAACCTATTAAATATGACAGGTATTTTATATGCTAGTCCTGAGCTCAACTCGTAAAGACTTAACTATACTTGCAGCCTCTGCACTGACGTTAGTATTTTTACATAAAATAAATCCAAACCACGACAGTACAAAATACATCACTGATGTAATTTACTATAAAAGTACTGGATTGCAGAGGCACAACTGTTATGTGATCATAAGCCCATATGTTAAAGTGCTTAAATACTCCACTAGGAGCCGTACTGATCATGGGTGAAAAATTAGCATCATCTTAGAGAGCGAGTTTTGGTTTTTCAGCCTTCTGAGTCTTGCCTTTTCTCTTCCTGCAGCTTGTGGATGTGACCTGGCTCAAGGAGGATTTTTTGTGAGACAGGGAGACTACATCTGTACTTTGGACTACCAGAGACTCTATGGCACACGGTGCTTCAGTTGTGATGAATTCATCGAGGGAGAAGTGGTCTCAGCACTGGGCAAAACCTATCACCCAGACTGTTTTGTGTGTGCTGTCTGCAGGTATGTTTTCCACGTGAAGGTGTGTTCCATTCAAAAACTAGATTTTGAAAGAATGATACCAGCATTCAAACTTACAGCCTAGAGATGGACAAAAAAATAGTTCTGTTTTCTACTGTTCACTCCTGAAAAGTAGCAGAATTTAAAAAAATAATATGAAAATTCCACATGCCTTTTTTTTTTTTTTTTTTTGGTCCCCCAAAGGCCTTTTCTGTTTTATGGTATTTTACGTGTGAGGTATTCAAAGTACTTGAGAAACTGCCACTGCTTCTACTGTCAGACCTTTTGCCCCTAATTTTGCTTTATTTCTCTGGTATCTGCTATTTTGTCTTTTGTTGACCAATGTTACAAAGGATTCCAATGCCAATGACTGAGTCTTTGGCAAGCCAAGAAGATTCTATATTAATAAGTTTAAACTGAAGTTTCACAGTGCTGCTTCCCAGAAGCTCTGATAGTCATTTAAAATAGGATAGAAAGTTCCTGAACTCACAAACACTTATGTACTAAGGATCTCCAGCAGCCATGGAGGACAAGGTGACATACCGCACAAGATTTTCCCCTGCTGTAGCCCAGTGTATTTTGGTGGGTTCATGTCGCATGTGGATATGTGCAATGTTGTGACCCAGTATTGGTGGGAATGTTTGCAGACTCTGCAGTACAAGTGACTGATGTCCATTTGACCTCTGTCTTACAACACAAATGAATCTGTTGAAGACTTCAGGAAGAAGCTTCAAGTCTACCAAACCTTGAGGAAATGCACTGTTATAGTGGTTTGGAGCAAATGGGAACGCTGTAATAATTTGTCTGGCTAAAGGTGAGCCTTTAGCAGCCTCGGTTCCCCTGTGTTGCCTGGTCTAGTTGAGAGGTGGTTTCCCTGCCCAGGACGGGGAGGTTGGATTAAATGATCTCTAAAGTCCCTTCCAACCTAGGCCATTCTATGACATGATTCTCTGAAGTAATCCCTTGCTGAATGAGAAAGCACAATGAGGCACTGATGCACCACGTTCTAGATGCTGTATGTGCTGGTGCCTCATTCAGATGTGGTCCAAAACCAGTTTATCTGTGTCACTGTGTCCATCTGCCAGCCAGATATGCCCAGCTCGCAGGGCTGCCGAGCTCATAGATCCTTCTGTGCTGGTGGAGAAGCAGTACTTCAAATTCCAGAACAGCCATGGTTCATGGCAGGATCTTAATTTAGTATATGAGTTGCAGGAATAATTAAATGGCCAGGGAACAGGGATTGTTCAGTGCTGAAGAGAGAAAACTCCAGGGGGTTCTTATAGCTGCCTTCCAATACCTGAAGGGAACCTACAGGAAGGCTGAGGAGAGACTTTTCCCAAAAGTGTTCACCGATAGGACAAGGGGAAATGGATTTAAATTAAAGGAAAAAAGATTTATTTTGAACCTTAGGAAAATTCTTCAGTATGAGAGTGGCAAGAGTCTGGAATAAATTGTCCAGAGAAGTTGTGGCTGCCCCCTCCCTTGAGGTGTTCAAGGCCAGGTTGGATGGAGCCTTGAGTAGCCTGATCTAGTTGAGAGGTGTCCCTGCCCATGACAGGGAGGTTGGATCGCTACGGTCCTTTCCAACCTAGGCCATTCTGTGAACTGCTGTGTGTATATGCTCTTGGCCTACAGCCTGTTAGTATTCCAGCTGTTCTGCAGATGAGTACAGCTAATTCTTGCTACTTTTGTTTTTAGCGCTAGTGCCTTCTGTAAAGTGAATTTCATTTAAGAGGAAAAGAAAAATTTTGATTCTGTTTTCTTCCTAAAAGTGCTTGTACCCTCAGCCATACTATTGTGATTTAGCACTTAGGCATAAATTATTTACCTGTGGGTTACTATACTTAGCAGCTTAGTACCTATCTTAGATTCCTGTTGGGCCATTGGACATACTAACCTTCTGATGTATTTAGTCAGTCCTTCAGTTGGTAATTTGGAACTTTGTGGTACAATTTGATTTATCTCCCTGGAAGTTTAGGGTAATTTTCTGTATGACTATACTATTTATTCTTAGGTACCTGACAATTCGGGTGAGCTGAATTGCAATACAGTGAAAATACTAGAACATCCTACAAATATCTTATGTGTTGAATACATGATAAAGCTTTTAAAAATGAAGCTTCTGATAAAACAGTGTTTCATATCAAAAAAATATAATCAGAGATGTTCCCTAAACTGCATAACTAAATAGTTGGATTAAAAGCTATTTCACTGATGAATTTTCTAGTTGTTGCTATCTAAAACTTCAGTAGGAAGACCTGGATCTGCTTCTGTTGTTTTCCTTAGATAGACACACAAATTCATGTTGTCTTCATCAGAGCCAACTAGTGCCCTGCTGACTAGCAGAGTTCAATTAGAGTCTCCCAGGAGGGTTGTAACACTGGCTTGTGGTGCAGAGCAACAGAAGAATCCTGTCATCTGTTTATAGTAAAAAACCTGGACCATGTCTTCGACTGATTTAAATCAGCATTGCTTCAATTACCCTAGTCTTTGCAAGCCAGATATAATTTATGTTTTTTATGGGAGTGTTCTATTTAAACATCATCAGCATTTATTTTATTGAGTGATCTCCTCAGTAAAGTGAGTAGACTGTAAATACATGTCTTGTAAGCAGAAAAAAGGACTTTTTTGTTGTTTAAAAAAATAAAAGGTGAAAAACCAGAGCTGTTTGATTTGAAGTACAGGATTGTAAAGCACTCTGCTGTGGTGTTTTCTTTGGTGGGAAGAGTCAGGAGTACCATCTGTGTCCTGGTTTCTTACAGATAGGCAGAAACCCTAAATAATGGGCCAAAAGCATGCTGTCTGAGGCATGATCATGCGAACTGCATCTGATGTTTTCTTTTACAGCTGGACTTTAATGTGGATGCTCTGTTAGAAATTTGATTTCCAGAATGGTGTGAACTTGAGAGGTAATGATGGCCTGACAGTGGGGCTGATCCTGGCCTGATGGAAACCAAGCAAGGCTCTTAACAGCTTCAGCAGAAAAAGATTGGCAGCAGAAGGCACTTTGCTCTCATGACACAAGTCTTCAGACTCGTGCAGGATCGTTAAGTGCTTTAAATGAGCACCTTTATAACCTATATTTCCGTAGCTCTGAAGTAAGGCTTTGAAACTGTTCTTGCGATGCATAGTAAACCAGTCACAGTAGCAGTTCCGTTTTTTTTTTATTTTCAGAGAAGATGAGATTTGAATAGAAGCTGGTGGGAAGTGTGTAGTGCTTCAGATGGTAAAATGGGTGAGAAAATCTAATTTGCACACTGCTAGCTGAAGCAGTGGGGAAAAAGCCAGTAACACAAGCCCATTTGTTTTCTGGAGCTGCTGGTATTACAGCTTGGGAATGCCGCATGGCCAAGTGTCTCAGGAAAGAGCTATGTTGCCTGGTGCCCTCCACACTACATTCATAAGCTGCTGCCAAACACTGTGAAAAATTGTATGAGTCAGAAACCCAACTCATCCCTGGGCATCCCTTGGGACTCGGATACTATTGTGCAGGGATGCCACAAGTCAAAGTGTGGAAAAAAAAAGAATTAGTATTCAGAGAAAAACTAGTAAAAATACAGTATTATGTGTCATCCTATGTGATTGTTTCTCTCTATCTTGCATTGACCAGCTGGCTTTTAAACAAATTCAGATTTTATTGCTTGTTTGTTCTGCTGGCATGAAGATTGAGGGATTAGTCCCTTCTTCTTCCATTGCTGTTCATAGTTCCATGCCTAAAACTGGGAGGGGAGTAGAACAATAACAAGACACATTGAAATATGTTGCAGATTAACTATTTACTCTGAATTCCTGGGAAGTGGGTAAGCGATCTCATTCTTACAGCTTCATTAATTGGAAGGTGCTGTGTCCTCCAGAGGACTGCCAAAGACATTTCCTTCAAAAAGTTCATATGTTTGTAAAAGTGAAGTAGAAAGAAGGAGAAAATTAAAGCTATCTGTAGCAGAAGCAGCTGAGTTTTACTAGAATTGTGTATATAATTCTTACATGGCTGTCAAAGACAGGACTGTGTGGCTCTTATGTAGGATGGGAAAGAGCTGGAAATCGGGGCTTTTAAAAAGAAAAGGGTAATCACTTTGGGAGAAGTCTTAGTGTGTTATTAAGTTGTATAGATGTATTAAGCATATGTAAGATTTATGGTCTGCATAGGTTCTGTGATTTCACTATTACTAATGGACAGAGTGTGCATAGGGTATCAAAAATCTGGGATTTGGTTTTATGGGTTAATATAATTTGTGAATCGGGGGGTAGTTTATTCACCCAGTTGGAGTAATGTATATAATTGTTATAGTATGACAGAATTATAGAATTGTTTAGGTTGGAAAAGACCTCTAAGATCATTCAGTACAACCATTAACCTAGCAATGCCAGGTCCACCATTAACCATGTCCCTAAGCACCACATCTACATGTCTTCTGAATACTTCCAGTGACTCCACCACTTCCATGGGCAGCCTGTTCCAATGCTTGACAACCCTTTCAGAGAAGAAATTTTTCCTAATTCGCAGTCTAAACTTCCCCTTATGCAACTTGAGACCATTTCCATTTCCTCTTGTCCTCTTGCTCCTTATCTGAGACAAGAGACTGACCCCCACCTCACTGCAACCTCCTTTCAGGTAGCTGTAGAGAGTAATAAGGTCTCCCCTGAGCCTCCTGTTCTGGGATCTGTGGAGAACCTGTGGTTCAACACCTGGCTCATGGCAGGTCCAGTTTGAGCAGGCTGCTGACAGCATTAATTTAAAATATTTGCAAGTATGGGCCCACAGATTCTCTGGACAGCCTGTGCCAGCATTTGAGCATGCTCGTGGTAATTGTTTTTCCTTATATAAAAGTTGACATTTATCATGTTCCAGCTTATGTCTGCTGCCTCTTGTCCTTTTCCTCTGAACCTTTGAGGAGAGTGTAGCTCCAATTTCATATACCCACCATCACGTAGTTTTAGACAGCAGTAAGATCTCCCCTGAGCTGAACAAGTTCATTTCCTTCAGCTCCTGCACGTGCATCCTGTGCTCCGGCTCTGGATCTAGTCACTTCCAATGGTCTCCCTCCAGTAAATCTTGTTCCGAGGATCTTGAAATGTTGCACACTGATCCAGATGCAGTCTCGCCAATGATGAACAGAGGGGAATATCACATCCCAGGGCCTGCTGACTGCACTAATGCAGCACAGGATGCAGTTGCATTTCTTTGCCACAGGAATACTGTGCTGACTCGTGTTGAACATGGTGTCCACCAGGATCTCTACATCTTTTTATGCTTTTCAGCTGACTGACCCTCAAGGTGCACTGGTGCATGTTCTTATTCCTCCCTGGGTGCAAGACTTTGAAATTCCTGTAGGCAGTAGATAGCAAGTAATGTCCAGTTTGTGTCATCATGTTTAACAACCTTGGTCAAATTCATCCCTATGGAGCAACCTTGAGGGATGCGATTGTACCAGGTACAAGTTAGAGCGGAATTTGATCCTGTAGGTCCTTAGGTTGCAGTCTGACATTACACCTGACCAAGCGTAACTGCAGTCTACTACTGAAATTAATAGCTTTGCTCTCCCCACAACCCCAACCATATGCTTCTGTTAATTTTCTTATATCAGATTTAGTTGACTGTTCAGCCACAGTCAGACCAGCAAATTAAAGAACAGAAGGCCATCCGTCTGCTCTGAAAATAATTGAATACTTTCTTTTGTCCCAGAAAGCTTGAATGACTTGCCTACAGCTGCATAGGTTGAGGCATGGTGCAGGGAAGGACAAAACAAACCAGGACCAGACCTTTCAGCGTCAGCACACAGTTACCCTGGATTAGGCTGATGGTAGTTTGATGTTTTATAATACAATTTTGTTGGTGAGCTCCAGTTGTTTCTGGGTTTACAAATATTGTAGGCAGGTGGATAAGACAAAATTCATTGGGAAATGAATCATAGAAGATGTATCAAAATCCTATCCTACAAGTAATTTTGGTGAGCTGCTTTAAAGATGCTCTTAATTCTCATTTTAAAAATAGATTATCCAACTGTGAAAATCACACTGAATATTTTTAAAAGGATAAGTAGCTAATTAAAACCCATACCTAGCAATGTTCACGGAGTGCCTGGTGGTGAGATGTCATTGTATTTGAAGGCAGATACACTGCTCTTAACATACAGTGCTATATATAGTCCTGCTCACAAGTTAAAGAGCTCAGAAACTGAAACCTTGTTAATTGACTGTTACCACCTTCTGTTGTACCTTCACTTGTACTGGCACTGAGATCCTTGAACAAGGCTGCTTGTGAAAAGCGAGAGATCAAATGTTACAGAAATACTAGCAAATGTGGTGTTTAGGAATTCTGGATTCCCACTGAACAAGATAGTGAAGCAAACTCCGAGACTTAATTACAGGTTTAGAAGACCAACAAGGAAAGGAATTGTCTACCCGTAGCTTTGTGTGGACAACTTCCAAAGAGGATTTCCCTGGTTTTGTAGAGCAAGGTATCTTGCAGATGTGAAAAAGTTAATAGAGAATTGAAATTGTTGCCCTCTCCCATCTGAGTGAAAGGGCATTGTGGTTAGTTACTAAACTCTTGAGAAAACAAACCAGGATGTATTTATGGGCTAGGAAAGCCCACACATGCGTTCCCCTCTATGGGGGCCCTGTGGCATGCTGTGGTGCCTTTGAGCTTTGACATGTTTTGTGGTCATCTTTCTCTGTGCGTTAGGAGGTCCTGTTCTTCTCTTCTAGTTTTGACTTACTTTCTGTCAGATCAGCTAATACCCTAATGTAGATGAGCCAATTCAAAGTGATCAGTCCCTGCTTCTGCTTTACTTCCTGGGGTGTATTAGAAGGGGAGTAGCTAGTAGGTCAAGTGAGGTCATCCTCCCCCTCTACTCTGCCCTGGTGAGGCCACATCTGGAATATCGTGTCCAGTTCTGGGCCCCTCAGCTCAAGAGAGACAGGGAACTGCTTGAGAGAGTCCAGCGCAGAGCCACAGAGATGATGATGGGAGTGGAACATCTCCCTTATGAGGAAAGGCTGAAGGAGCTGGATCTCTTTAGCTTGGAGGAGGCTGAGGGGTGACCTCATTAATGTTTATAAATATATAAAGAGTGAGAGCCAGGCTCTTTTCAGTGATGTCCAGTTACAGGAAAAGGGGCAATGGGTACAAGCTGGAACATAGGAGGTTCCACGAAAACATTAGGAGAAACTTTTTCAGCACAGGCTGCCCAGGGAGTTTGTGGAGTCTCCTTCTCTGGAGACATTCAAAACCTGCCTGGATGCGTTCCTGTGTGACCTCCTGTACGTGATCCTGCTCTGGCAGGCAGTTTGGACTAGATGATCTTTTGAGGTCCCTTCCAACCCCAGACATTCGGTGATTCTATGCAGCCTCAACAGTGCGGAGTACAGGGGGACAATCA
>NW_009732544.1:0-39310 GCF_000703405.1 Apaloderma vittatum | reverse complement strand
TGCTGACCACACTATTCCTGATACAAGCCAGGATGTCATTGGCCTTCTTGGCCACCTGGGCACACTGCTGGCTCATATTCAGCTGACTCTCCATCAACACCCCCAGGTCCCTCTCTGCTTGGCAGCTCTCCAGCCACTCCTCCCCAAGTCTGTAGCGCTGCTGGGGGTTGTTGTGGCCAAAGTGCAGGACTCGGCATTTGACCTTATTGAAACTCATACAGTTGGTCTTGGCCCATGGATGAAGTCTGTCTAGATCCTTATGCAGACCCTCTACCCTCAAGCAGATTAGTGCTTCTGCCCAGCTTGGCGTCATCTGTAAATTTGCTAAGGGTTCACTCGATCCCATCATCCAGATCATTGATACAAATGTAAAACAGGACTGACCTCAGTACTGAGACCTAGGGAACACTGCTCATGACCGCCTGCTAACTGGATTTAACTCCCCTTTTTTTTTTTCTTTTAAAGTTTTATTACTTTTAAGATTATTTTTAAGATTCTTTTAAATGCAACACAAATGTAGAATAAGCCACTCTTGGTCTGTTCAGGGAACAAAATATTCTTATTCCTAGCAAGAACTATTTGTGCAGCTTTTGAAGTGAAGACAACCTCTCAGTTGGTATGAATTTAATGACGTTTGTGGGGGAATGTCATAGAGAGTTTTAATGAAATATTAATGAAATAATCTGTTCGGATGGACTTCACCATGCGGCAGAAGGCCTGTGCTATGTTTGTGCCCCACTTAAGCCATATTTTCATAGCTCACTTGGGATTTAATTGGACATGAGCTTTGGGTGGAGTGAAATGTGCTTCTAAATCCTCACTACCCTCTGCTGCATTATGAAGTGATTTGTCCATCTGGTCCTCTTAGAGAAAAAAACTCAGCAGTTTCTGTGCCCAGGCAAAGCTTATGGTGGAAAGCTTTTTGTTTTAAGGGCATTGTTAAAAAGGAAGGATTTAATTAACTGTAAGGAGAGCTGTTGTTGAGTAGAGCAAACAAGTAATGTAGACGCTTTGGGTTTTATAACTGAGAAAGATTTTCTCCTATGAGAATCACCGACATTTGCTTTCTGAGCATATGGATTAAGAGAGGAACTTTGATGTGATCAAAGTTTGGAGGACAAGGACTATTTTTTTAACTTCCGAAAGTCACCAGCGTTTGAGCAACAAAAAGCAGCTGCATTTGCCTGTATTTACTTCCTGTAGTGCCCATTTTATTTTCATTCTGTAACTGATCCTGTTAGTGATCAACGCTGATACTACATTTCGTATGTACACAAGGATTTGGACTTCAGTGCTCTGTCTGGTTTTGTATCTTTAGATACTGAAGAAGTGGCTGAACAATTGTGAATGAGGACTGGACAAGCAGAGTAAAAAAACCCAGAGTAATACTTGGTTCCTTTGTGGGAAGATATTTCATTTCAATAAAAGTGTGAGGCTGTAACCTGTTTGCTTTTGTTTCTTCTCTTGTAGGCTGCCTTTCCCCGCGGGTGACCGGGTAACTTTTAATGGGAAGGAGTGCATCTGCCAGAAATGTTCCCTGCCCCCTTCCAGCAGCACAGGCTCTTTCCCGGTACAGAACCTGCGGAGTAAGTAGGGATCTCTTTTCTTTTCGTAGTTCTTAGTCTGCACAGGTTTAAAGAACAAAATTTTACACCAATATGTGTAACTGGAACTCTACCACTATGCTGCATAAAAGATGTCAAGAAATACAGTAATGTGAAAAAGTATATGGTAGTTTTCCAGAAAGTCTGATAATAAGAAGAAACACAAATAGTGCTATTATAGGGTTACAATAAACAGAACCTCTCAAAACATTTGATTAAAACTGGAGTAAATCAAATTACTTGGAGAAAGCATAATATTTTTGAGGATTTAGTGCATCTCCAGCTAAAATGAAATCCAATATGAGATTTATTGATCTGTAAGTGTTCCAGTATTGCTTCAGTAAGTATCAATGACAGGACTGTATGAGCTAACTACTACACAAGAAGGGTTAATATCTGCAACAAGACTAGAGGAACATTTGCCTTGACCTCAGTACTGCCATGTGCTATCTGAAGTTACAAACACTACAGAGAAGAATCGGGGACTTTTCATACCACCTTTTGTCAGCAGACCGTAAGAGTTGTTGCAATGAGTTCTGTTCCTCTGCTGATCTGTTCATGAGGAGCTGCCATGCTTTGGGAGTCAATCACTGTCTTTATGTAAATAAACAGCAAAAGCAATTCAATTAAATAGCAAAGACAGAAATCTTTTTAATAACTATCCCGTCAGATTAGATTGGATTTGGCATGGCTGAGGAAGCGCCCCATAGATTGCTCATCTTTTTATATAAGGAACCCAGCCCACTTCAGGGAGAAATCTTTCACTTTTTGCTGTTTTTTTTTCCCCCCTGCATCTCTCTACAGAAGTTTTCACCATGTCCTTTCTCTGGTTTATCAGTGAAAGCTGCTGTGGGAATGCAGTCAGAGATGCTATGCTGATTCCTGTCTTGTTAATGCAGTTCTTTTTTGGGGAGGGCATGGCCCTCTCTCTTAAGGTGTTCTCTTGTCGCTTATTCCAGAGAGGGATTGTCCTCAGCAGTCTTGTCTGTCTGCATTTGCAGATCCATACTTTAATAGCCTATCATCTGTTTGTCTCCTGGTCATATGGGAAAAGTGCCTTTGACTTTAATGGACATTATTTCCCTGGTTGAGTACTGGCAGAACAGGTTCATTTGATTATTTGTGATACAGAATCGTTTAATGTACTTACATTCCCTTTCCCTTTACATATGGAAAGTTTTTCTTGCGTTGCATTTCCCCAGCTCTCTCAGGTCGCTGCACTGATTGTCCCGGCTGCACAGGTACCTGCAAACCTTAGCAAACCACTTGCCTCAAAGGGAAACAGCACTGGAAGCCTGTCTTTGTGACAAAACCTGGCTATAGAAAACAAAATAAGATTTATTTTCCCCAAATAAAATCTCAGAACATATGTATTTAAACATCACATACAGGTCTGCTTTAAATCTCATTAGAAATGGATGAAATCCGTTCGTAGGTTTCAGTGGAAACAGTCTTGGTTCAAACTTGGATGATACCTGGCTCACTGTAGACTCGATTTGTAAAGGAATTTGATCTCTTCTTCACCTCAGACTAACCAGCTCTGCTTTTGAAATGATGTACTGATTGTGGTGATCTGATGGATATACTGACTTCTCAAAAGGCAAACTGAAATCCATGTCTGGCCTGCAAGTAAATTATGCTATGATGTGGCCAGGATCCCAGATAAATATCCTTACCTGTGTAGACTATATAATTTCTTACCTTTTCCTTACTCCATTTCCCCAGTGTCTTGCGGTGCAGCTGCAGGCCAACATCTTCTGTTTTCATGCTGACATGGAGCACCCAGCTGACACAGGAGCTGTGGAGCTTGGGGTGCTCAGGAAATTGGGTAGCAATGGTATAATCCCTCTGTGGTGTGGGGAATAGAGCTTTGATGGCTCAAGGAGAAGCACTGCAGCCACAAATATGTGTTGGTGTGTGCATGTATGTGTAGCAGGATGTGTAAGAGCCTGGTAAATGACAATGCACAGAAAATAAATTAAATATCTAAAAAGATAACTAAGAGTTTGGGAAACATTCAGATCAGTATGTCATAGGTGAAAAAGCAATATGTAATGCCAGCTCTTTACCAAGCATGTAATTGCTAGGCTAGAATCAGTGTTTCAGGAATAAACAGGCAATGTCAGAGACATCTTGGTTGAACTGGAAAATTGAAAGTCCAGAATGGCTGTCTGTAGCTGTTATTACACAAAGCAATAAATGGTGGGTGTCCTTCTTTAAACAACGATCCTCTTGGAAAAGCTTTAATATTTTAACTGAAGAAATTTTTTTTGTAAAAGAAGAGTAGGACATGAAAACATGTGACAAGCAAGCTGAGCCAGAGACCATGTACTATGTTGACCCCCTTTTATGGTATTTTTGCTTCTGGCTCAGAACTGCCCGATACATATGAGGTATGTTAGTCATCTTTGACTCGAGCTCGAGAATGCTTTCAGGTGTTCTCTTGGGACTCACTGCCTGCTCTGACTATTTTTTCTGTTTTCATCCTCTCACTTTGTTTTTGACCTCCTTTATGCATCACATCTGAAACAAATGAAGAATGTCAAATATTTGCTTTTTGCCTGAGTCCTTGAATTTTTTATTATTATTATATAAATACTTACCTACCTGTTTTGTTTCATTTATAAAATGCTAGCTGGGAAAACCTCTTGTGGCAATGTTGATGTTGAAAGAGCACTCAGAGAAGAATATCAACATGTAGCAGCAAATTGATGTGTTCTGTAGAGTTATTGGTTGAAAGTAGGTGAGTCACCGAGGGGTGCTGCATCCAAGACAGGAAGGCAAGGACGTTGCACCACTAGGCACAGTTGACATAGCAACCACAATATTTGTTTTTAATTATCTGGAATTTAATGGAGAAAAAAGCAGTTGTGAATAAAGAAGTAGCTCACAAAATGCTGCATTTCTGCTCGCCCAAACTTAAATCAGATGAAAGGTAAATGACATCTGAGCACATGGTGTTGTACTGAGATTGTGAAATAAACCCTCAGCCATTGAGAGATTAAATTAGCTTGCCAGAAGAACCCCTGGTATAGGGGAGATCAAAACCAAATTTATGATTGCAAATTTCTGAATACTGCAGTATTTATTCTCTTGTGGGACTAAACCCAGGCACATACCCAAATGTTCTCTTTTATTAGCAAAACTCAAATGTTCTGATCTGTGATGCACATGCTTTTGTGCTGGGCTTGTTTCCACATATTGGTGCTCTGCAGGGTGACATTAGAGAGACATATTATTACTCCTTTAATCCATTCCAAATCCATTAAAAGAAAATAAGAACTATTCTTTATTGTTGTGCACTCAGAAATGAAACATTTACAATTGCACTAACAGAATGTCTCATTAGGGTCATGTAACCAACTAAATAGAACTTTAATTCAGAAAGTTTTTAAGAGGACTGTTTAAGTATTTTAATGAGATCCTATGTTTAGGGTTTTTCTTAATGACTAGATAAATCTTTTTAAATACTTTATGTATCTTTCTCTTCCATGTAAGACGTTGTTGTGGGTTGTGGGTTTTTTTTTCAATTCTGACATTTCTAGATCCCTTTTCAAATGACTTTCAGAGCTTGTCGTTTTTTCTAGCAAATTGTTGGTATACATGAAGACTTCATAAAAAGTGTATTTATGGTTTCTCTTAGGATTGAATATATGGCAGATTAGAAGGATTGCCAAGATACTTATACTAGAATCAATTCATTATTGATATTTATCCCTATTTTTGCACATATTCTGGCTATTTTAAGGTTTTGGAAGAAAACTATACATAGAATCTACAGAGTAAAGAATGAATGAGAATCTGGACACTGTAGGGTACTAGAGAATTATTCTGAGATAAAGAGAATCAGATTCAAACCCGTGTCTATGTAGCATCTATAAACAGGACACTCACTGGTGGGCTATTGGTGTCGAAACTGAGAGGAGTTCTAGCTTTTGCTAGCATAATCAAAAGCATCCATCGTTTAAAAAAAAAAGCAACCACACCCTCCAAAAAGTTTTGTCTTCAATTGCTGTTTCTGGGGAGTATAACTAGTTCATGTACAGCCTGTTTAATCGATATAGCCTAGCCAATGTTATCCAGTTATGATGGTTTGCATTTAGTTTTTGGTGTCACTTTTTGGAACTTTATATAAGTGGATTTCTATAAATAATAACTGTGTAGCCTGCTGTCGCTTTCATGTACTATAATGTCACTACTGCTCGGGAATTTGTAATGCCTCTTAAGTACTGTTGTATTTTTACTGGTTACAGAATTCCACATCAGATTTTCAGCTTAGCTTTTTCCTCATGGTTGAAAAAAAGAATTTTGAAATAATTAAGTAAAGCTTCCAGATCCAGCAGCAAAGTGTAGTATGAAGAAGCAATCATTTGTTTTAATCTTACGACTTCTAGGAGGTTTTTCATTAATTTGATTGGATTGCTTTGCAATGCTTGAAAACTTCAGCGAAATTTTGCCTCTTTTAAACACCATATAAATAAATTAAAATAAACCCTAAGTCACTAGAAACCGAAGTCATTAGGTTTTTTCTTTGAATGATTCATGTCTGTTTGCAATGTTAGGGCAGCAGCACTTGCACCCATCACTGGGTGCAGCCACCAGCGAGCTGTAGAGCCTGCGTGAGCTGTTACTGGGACACCAATGGATCCTTGTGCTGCAGTAACCAGTATCGTTGCATGACCCTCTCAAGTATGTGTTTCACTCATGTTGGATTTTCCTCTTGCAGACTGTGGGGGCTGTGGTTCAGAAATAAAAAATGGGCAGTCTTTGGTTGCCTTGGACAAACACTGGCATTTGGGCTGTTTTAAGTGCAATACCTGTGGCAAGCTGCTGAATGCAGAGTACATCAGCAAGTAAGTTGAGGTGCATTTTTACTTGTTTTCTGCATTCTTTTAATAGCAAACAATTATTTTACCGTTGCATATCCTTTAGTTTTTGTTTAGGTATGTTTAGATGTGTATAAAAGATGAGATATTGTTATCTAGATTGTATTAGATGCAGAAGAAATGAAGTGAGGAAAAGTAAAAGTCAAATTTATCCCTTTACCTGGAAGGGACAAAGCAGCAATGCTACAAAAAGGGAATAGGTGGAGTGTGCTTCAAAGCCCAGTAGATACGCCCTTAGTTATCTATGTCTGACTTGGCTCTGTGTGATGCTGTAATCTGAACAAATGGATGTTATCTTTTCCATGTGTTTCACATAAGGAAAAATGTCCTCAAAAAGTTCTTTAAGGAAGTACATATCATGCTTTTGTGGTGCTCCAGAACCTCGTGCTGTCAGATGCAGACTGAATGTGGTGACAGCAATGAGAGGCAGCGCAAAGCACACACACAGACCAAGTCCCGTGTCAACGCTCGTATCACTCTGGTGAGATACAGGGCTTTCACTGGCCAAGGCACCTGGCATTAATTTCTGCTTCAGAGAAGTGTATTGATACGGTGATGAGATTTTCCTAAACAGCTGAGTAACTCAGTCACCAGAGCCCAGAAATGATGGAGTTTCAGAGACAATGTCCCACTGACTTTCAAAAGTTCTTTGGATTTACATTAGTACAAGTATAACATCTAATGAAAGGGTGTTCTTAAGTAAGG
Organism: Apaloderma vittatum; assembly: GCF_000703405.1. Lineage (NCBI taxonomy): Eukaryota > Metazoa > Chordata > Aves > Trogoniformes > Trogonidae > Apaloderma > Apaloderma vittatum. Next base: position 32,115 of record NW_009732544.1, on the reverse strand, counting down.
TTTTGCATTATCTCAAATGTCATGTTACTCTGCTGTATTTTGGTACAATGCTTTTCTTGCTTGTTATTTAATAATAAAAACCCCATAAATAGTAATGAAAAAGTTATTGTGAAATCCTTTTTTAAAAAGACAAGTGCCAAACAAAATAACTCAAGAATGGAAACATCTTGGCTTCAATTAATTCAATTAATTATTGTGATAACTTATAGGTTAGTCTAAGCAATCAAACTTGTATGCTATAAAATGGATTACTATGTTTCTCTAGGGAAATGTCCAATAAAATTATGTCTCTGCTAACAAATCTGTCTGATCATGGACTGGTTTGGCATAACACACTAATTTTATTCTTCATGCTTTGTAATTATCCTAAGTCAGTTGTGGTGGTGAAATAACTCTTCACATGAACATACTGCCAGATCTCTTCTACTGCTCAGATTGAAATCTTGTAGTCGTTACTGGCTTCCATGGAACAGGTTCCTGAGATGGTTAATCCAGGATGGTCCTTAAGCAAGTCCAGTCAGGAATGTCATTACACTTAAATGTTAATCAAAATTTGGCTTACAGTCAAGGTACTCAGTTGAGAAATGACTCTGTGCAGTCTAATCTAAAAGATTAGATCATATAAGTGTTAGATGATACATACATTAGATGAATTAGATAATAAGAGAAAAAGAATACTAGGTACAAGTAATTATCTTTTCCAAAGAGGAGGAAACACGTGAAAGAAGTTAATGAGTAATATAATCAAAACAAATGGTATGAGGGTCTCAGAGACTGTGTTGTGACAAGGGGAGAAGTGGTGGCTGAATTCAGCAACAAAGCAAGAAAGTGGGATCACAGGAGACTTGAAGGGGCCAGAATAGTTCATTAGCTATTCAGTTCTTTACAAAATTAATAAACACAAACATTTGGGAAGTGGGAAAGTCCATAAATACCCCATAAAGTGTTGAAGCATTAACAAATTCTAGCTGTATAATCTCCCAGTAAATCTGTAAGACTATGTAAAGCAATGTCTACATGACCTGTTGTTCTTCCCTAGGGATGATGTTCCATACTGTGAAACAGACTATCATGCAAAGTTTGGTATCAGATGTGACAACTGTGAAAAGTATATCACAGGAAGAGTGCTCGAGGTAAGGAGAACCTGTCATTCAAAAACATCTTTGAGTGCACAAAGAGACTTACTCTTTCCAGTGTGGCCATATGCTCACAAATGAGTGTTTATGCAACAGTTTAATGGTATGTTTATGAAATACTAGGGCCTTTTTCTATAATTCTTGTTGATTTGTTTTGTTAAAGAGTTGATAATACGCACACTCCATAGATGGATATTTGTGGTACTGGGGAATGTTCATGTAGCAGAAGTATTAAGTGAGTGGGTTATCAGGCACATTTTAATATTTACACCAAATTCTAATTCCTTTCTAATTTCTGCTTTTTGATTCTGTTTTATGTTCCTCAGAGTTAAGATGATGCTGTTGAAAAACAGAATCATTTGAAATGTATATTTACACTCAGAAATGAGCTATGTTGCAGGGATTTTTTTGAGTTTGTGGTTCTATAAAACAAGAAAGTTGTTTAGTGTAGGTGCATACTTACGATTTATGCAAAAGAGTTTTCCACATGACTGACCAGGGTTCAGAAATTTTTATATTCCTTTGCCCTGAATAGCATTTCTCCTTGGATCTAAGTGTGTTGTCATCCATATCAATGTCATCTATTATCCACTTTTTCTTTGTACCCTTTCCCTGTATCTTGTGAAGCCTTTACATTGCTGAAGTTAGGAAGAGATTCCCCAGGTTTCTCAGTTCACTTGTTTAATTGATTAAGAAAGCCTGGAGAAGTTCCAAAGGACTTCCACCAGAGACAGATCTGCTAGGAGTAGTACAAAGACTTTACTACCCAAATGGTGGACAATGATAGCTAAGTAGAAATTGACAAGCAAGTGGAGGGAAACAATGAGTCCATACTAGATGATGTGATACAGTGTTGGGGTTAGGCAGGGGAGGCTTTTCCATTATCAAATGTTTTTACAGGCATCTGAGAAAATGAACTTGTAATAAGGGATGCAAAAGACTATAAAGGCAACTCTAACACTTTTTACAGACAGCTCTCCCAAGTGGGAGAGGTAAACAGAAGAAGACATTAAAAAAACTTCGAAAATATAAGAGGTGACCAGTGGAAACTGCTGCATGTTTTAAGAGATGTCATCCTTTGACACTGAATGAAAGGTAGTAAGAGGGGGTTGCTTTGATACTGAAGCTAATTAACTGGTACTTAATACGGTTTAGAAAGTGAATGCAGGGAGGAGTGTCATGGTCAAAGCTATAGCAAATTTGGGGTGCACTTACTCATCGCAGGTTACAAGGCATGATTAGTACTAAGACGGGAGAGGAACAGAATGTCCAATTTTTGTACTGACTCTTGACTTCACAATATCGTGTTTCTCTGACCTGGTTCTTGCCTTGAAATCTCTGTACAAAAATACACTTTCTATTTGGTGGTATTCTACTGTGGTTAAACAACAGCATGTGGCATGATGTGATTAAAAGCTGAGTCCTTACTGTCTCTGTGAATGATGAAAAGAGAAAAAAGAGTTTTCAAGATTGGTGTAGTAACAGTGCTGAGTTGGATTCCTGGGACCTGGGGGCACGTGTGCCTGTATCCGTGTCCTCTAACTGCTTCATGAGAGCATGCTGAATGGGAGGAGAAGGCCTTGTTTTTATTGTAGATGTTCCATTAACAAACTTCAGAGAAGTTAGTTCTTTAAAACTATTGTAGGAATTTTACCATGCCTGTTTACATATATCACTGTAGTTGTAGGTGATGTTTGCAGTTAGTGAATGTATCTATGCTCCACTCCTCTCCCTTTCCCTGTGCTCTGATGACAGTGCTGTGGCACTGATTCTCTTCTGACTTTGGTATTGGAGCAGACTGGGAGTGACTTTGATTGAAAAATGTGGCATTTAACTGTGCAAAATATAATGATCCAAGATTCTGAAATCTTTTTTTAAAAAAGATGAGGAGAAAGGACTTTCCTGATCTGTAAAAAGCACAGCAGTGTCAGATAGTGTCACTGTCAAATAGGAAAGATAGGATGAAGTTAGTATGAAGCAGACAATGCATTTGAATAGGTACAATGATACTTAATGCCTGGAGCCTTGTTGCAGCAACCTGGAAACTTTATGGTCTGTATGAAACTAGGCTGTTTTGTTTGCAACAAAACTAGCAAAGCTTGAATGTGGGTGCATGTCCTATGTCCCAGCATTCTGCTGTTCCTCATGACGTTTCCCAAAACCTGCTCCCATCCCCTTTGTTTCCACATGAAGTATCTCAAGAGCTTTCTTTACTTTTCCACTGACTGTTTGCATGCTCAAGAGGTGACACATAGTGTGAGATTCCTTCCATGGTGATCAGCCTGTGATTTCCCTGAGCCTTTGGGGGATCACTTTGAATGGTCCTTGAGTTTCAGCATTAACTGTGAAGAGCAGTCAGATGAAGAGGTAGCATGCATACCTCATTTCATTAGGAAGCTAGACTTAAAGTCACGACTTAAGCAAACAGATTTGAAGGAACACAGAAACTGTATCTATAGCTAACGCGGTGAAGTCATTTGTTGTTCATCTGCAGCAGATGGACTTGTTCGAAAGGCTTGGAATTGGGGCTGATCTCTTCCGTCTGTCTGATATTGAACTCGGTGTGTGTTTGTCACAGGCTGGCTTGTTGGTATGTGTGTATTTCTCCTGGTCAGGAGGGCTGGGGGAGGCGGGGAAGAAAAAAGAAAAAAGTGACCATGGCTGTTTTTCATTGTAGATTGTATTTTTTTGTGGAATCGTCTGGAATACTGAAACATTTTTCAGGACTTCTTAGCATCTTGAATATAAACTAGCGATACACAGAAATAATAGGGCAAATTGGTATTAAAATGGGGGAAAATCATGACAGCAATACTTACTAGGCAGAGGGCTAGTCTCCCAAGGGGGCTGCTGGAAGCTATCACTTAGATAGTATCAAAATGAGATTGGGCAAGGCACTGGAAAATCTACGTTAGGGAAAAGTCCTGCAATGACCAAGGGAGGGACTATATGACCTAATAGGATTTTTTCCATCTCTGATTTCTGCGATAATGTCAGGACGACAGCTGCTTCCACAATTATTCTCTGCCCAGATTTTAGAATATTGTCTCCCTTTCCAACACTTGTTAATTTTAAGTGTTTATTCAGCAGAGGAGGAAGGGAGAGTCAACTAGTGTGAGTTACTGATAACTTATAAAAATATGACTGTTTTTGTAGGTTGCCAGCCAAATATAATGGTGATTTAGTTACTTAAAATCATCCTTCAGCCTGTTTTCTGAGGGCCAGATTCATTCTGTGTAGTAAATGAGCTTAAACACAGAATAGCTCTGCTTATAATTCCTTTCTTGTTTCTTTCTTCCCCTCCAGTCCACCTTGGCTTGCCCCCAGTCTCCCAGGGAACTTGTACTGGAAAAGACACAGATTAGCTGAGCCATTAATTTACGGAGACCATAAATTCTTCTATTGCTTTTAAAGGCAACAGTTTTGCTGGTTTTTTTACAAAAAAAAAATCTGCCCGCCAGTGGTTTTATGGGCAAGGTTTGCTTTGCCCATGAAGCGCATGGAGCGCTGTTTAATGTAACATCAGTCCTCACCTAGAAATTGCTGCTTTATCCCTGACTCTATGTACTGATAAACCTACCATCTTAAATGAGGTCACTGGAGTTTACTTTATAGTTTGACTTAAAATTCAGTGCAACTGAAAACTTTTAGTAAGAAGAAAGGTTTAATGTAATTTTTATGTTGTAACTCTGTTGCCAATCCAGCAATAGCTAAAATCATGCAATAACACAGAAAATAAACACATTTTAAAATAACAAGCTGTTGATTTTTATAACCAGCCCTTCCCCTTTTGTTGTGTTATAATCTGTTTCTCTGTGTTTGGCACTAAAAATATTTTTTCTCTCTTTTTCTACAATAAACATTTATTAGTTAAAATCTCAACTTGTGCTTTTGACTATAGCATAAAAATAGACAAAATAAGGGTGATTACCTTTTTCCTAAAGATATACTATATTTCACATGATAATTCAGAGCCTGATACAAACTGCTTTCAATCAAGAAAACACTTTATATTTTTTGTGATTTTGAATCAGTCTTCTAGCTGTGTTTTGCTGGGAGGAGGCAGAGGTGAGTTGCATGTCTCCATTCCTTCCCCCATGATAGGCCATGGAAGGCTGTCGAGGAGCTGTGTGACAACCAGTGACTTCTGGTCCCCTCCTGGGGAACATGCCTGGATTTCATTAGCATCTGATACTGAAAAACTTTATCTCAATTCCAGCACCTCTCTATTTTAAACTATTCTCTATATGGTTACTAATTCTTTGGATACAGATTGATTTTTAGCTTCTTTAATCTTCTTCCCTTTGATTGATGAACTCTAAGGAGAATTTACAGAGAACAGTCTTAGTTCCTTTTAACTTTTATTTTGCAAAACTGAATGAACCAAATTCTCCATAAAGCCAGCTCCAGGCTCTTCTGGTGGTGCCGGTGGACCTTCTCACAATCTTTTCCTAGCTAGTACCACCTTCTCTCAGCATCAACGGACATTGTACTCCAGATAATGCCTCACCACTACCTTTTGCAGTGATAGTAAGCCCTTCCACAGTTTGTAAAGAAGGTAGTTTCCTTGGTATCTCTTGCACTGAGTGTGTTTTGTTTTCTGTGGATCTGCTAACATCCTGGGGATGGCAAACAGTGTAGGCTGTGAGGGGGCCAGGTGTGGTAGCTTGGATAAACAACTGCAGCCCAGCGATGGCCAGGCTGAGCTACCTTGTAGCACGACCAAATCTACTGGTAACGGAAGAATGAGCTGCATCTCCACCACTACTGGCTGATGTTTTGAATTTCATGTTAATAGAAGTTGACAGTATAGCACAGTGGAAGTTATGCTTTTGGAAAAGTCTTTTTCGGCTTATTTGCATGCAACACAACTGCTTCTGTAAGCACTTCACTAGACTTCTCTCTGCAATTGTCCAGTGAACTACAGCTACGTTGCTGTGGTGTAAATGTGTCCTACAAGTGCTAATGAAAACAGCTGTATTACTTACTAAACATCAAGATGAGTCCAACTGCTATGTCGGACACCCTAATGTAAGAGAATGGCACTCAGTCTATACAGGGAAAGAAAGGGTTAACATTTTTCTGGTTTACACGTATGTGTAGATATCTAGAAAAGAATAATTATTTTTTTTTAAATCTATTAATCACAACCATATGTTACTTTAAAATAAGGGAACAAATACAGTAGGCACTAGGCAGGAACAAGACTGATAATGTCAATAATTTATATGTCAATTAAATGCCACTTATACCTCAGTGACTTATTAATTGAAACATGAATCTTATTTTTTGTAGTTAATTTTTTACTTTGCCCTAGGGTTGAGCTGCTTTTGTTTGCAGCCACATCTACTTTGTAAATCAATTGCCTTCCCTTTTGCAAAAGTCTCGGAATAGCAGAGAGACGAGACTAATTCTTTACAGCAGGGTGTACAAATTTCTGCCTGCAGTGTGGAAGAATGGTTCATTCTGAAATGTCTGTTACCCTGCTGTTTCACTAACAACAAAACCTACTGATGTGTGAAAGGTGCTTGAGGAGCCTTTAATATTAGCATTAATACTGAAACGTGCAATAAAAGCAGCTCCATCTACACGAGCGAAGGGTTTCCTGTAGCATGGGCAGCCTTGCAAAGGCTGTCAGAGCTGCGAAAGGATCCAAGTGTCAGTGCTCATCTTCGGTTAGAAGCTGCTCTCTGCACCAGCTCTCTCCCATCACAAGAGGAGAATGAAAACTGTTGGAAAAGATATGTCTACATAAACCAGCATTAGCTCTCGCAAAAGGAAACCATCTAAGGTAGGAAACATTAACTAGCACTTTTGATGCATAATGCTTGGTGAGATGGGAGGCACTTTGCAGGTTGAGGACCGTCTCTGTTTTGGTGCCACTTGCCTTCATTCTGGGGCTGCTCGTTTGCAAAAGCAGGTTAATCCTCACTGTATAGTGTCTGAACTTAGCTGAGTGAGTGTTAACTGACGGTTGCCTTAGACTTTCTGCTTTAAAACAGATATCATTAAAAATACTATCAGCAAGCATAATAAATAGCAAATGCAAATGTTTCTGACCTTAGCGTTTAGCCTGTTCTGTAGTCCAGTTGTATGGTTTTAGATACATTCAACTTCTCTTCCTCCTACCCTCATCTTTTCCCTTTTTCAACCACTTCTTCTATCCAGAAGGAGATCTATACCTATCTGTATTTATCATCTGAACTGTTAAAACCACAATTTTTGATGTCATGAAAAAACAGTGCATATTAAAAGGAAATGGCTTTGCCATGTCAACCAGGTTTTAGATTTATGGAGGAAGAATACCGAGTAGCATTTGGTGATAGCATAGGCCTATTACATTTTTACCAAAGTAAGGAATTCTGCAAACTATTTTTGATTAAGAGAAAAGAGAAGTTGAGGGAAACTGGTTGATGCAGAAGAAAGAATGACTGATGCAGGGGTTTTGGGTGTTTTTTATATTTGCTTGTTTGCTTTTCTGTTGAGGATTTCTCTCGTATATATGGAAAAAGCCGCTGGTAGTGCTGTGCTGCTTTTGTGCCTGTGTGAGTTTGTATGTGTGTGAGTTTCAGTGCACAGATTGACTTGAGCCTGACAGACAGGTGAATGCTGTCCACTGCCTTTTCCTGTTTCACGAAAGTGTGGTACCAATTGGCTACCTTAAACTATCTTAATTGATCAATTAAAGCATGAAAGCAGTGATTCCAGTAGTTGCCTTAACACCTTCTGAGCCTCAGACAGAAAATGCATACAGTGTGCAAGTTCCAGTGCCTCTCTAGTGATGTGTTGCTGTGGTGATGCGTTATTATGTAGTACTGTTTGCCAGCATTTGAATATTTAGACAGTGTGAAATGTTGCACTTTTTCGGGATATCTTCAGTTCCTCATCTGATTAATTTGTGTGATTTTTTTCGTTTCTGGTTGTCTCCTGACTCATGCCTGGTGCTCGCTGTAGTCAGCAGTGCTCTGTCCCTCGCCATGCTCCAGCCAACAGCACAAGCACTTCCCTCCAGCTTTCTGCCGTAACCATGACAGTGGTGCAGCAGTAAGTGCACTTAGTGACAATTGGCTTTGTTGATAAAGTATCTCCAGGATGCTCTGGCCCACGTGACAACAGTTCAGTGTGTCTGCTAATAGCAGGAAAGCAGCCTATGTGACTCATTTTTTGTACCTTTAAGATTTGTCATCCTGCCAGCCTTCAGCACTTTTGTGCTTGTTCAGATTTCTTCCCCCCCAGACTAGAAACTTCTGAATGGTACCTTGAATGTGAAATGTGTGGATGGGTCTGAAAGCAGCAACTTCCTACTTCTAAGAGGGACTATTAATGTCAGTTCTGCATATGACAGCAGTATTTCTAGTCCTAGCTAAATTTGGGGATCCAAAGTATCAGTCTTTATTCAGGCACAGAATGAGGATCACCACGGCCAGCGTAAAAAAAGCGTGTGCTAGCTTTGTCTGATAAATCATGCTGCCTCCCCAGGGCTATTTGGTGTTGGTTGCAGCTTCATTGTTCCCATCTGAAATGGGTGGGCTAAATGCACAGCTGCGAAGTTAAAAAGAAAGGGGATTAAGTCTGTAAGTCATCTTTCTCCATCTTCACTCCCTCTCCCCTATCAAGGGATGGCAGAAGTGAGAGCCAGCTGCAACATGTCTTGGCCCATAAGGAGGTTTTAAGGAGTGGGAGAGGAAAGTGGAGAAGAAATGGAGATTGTTGAGCAAATGGAAAACAGAAGCTTCTTCTAGTCTCAGTGGGTGGCAAGAAAAATTTGCAAAGCTGAGAAGTAAAAGACAAAAGGGACAGATCGCTCATTGTATAACAAAAGCAACTGAGTGCAAAATCAGTGATTTTTGGTATGACAGACCATTTTGGTTTACCAGATCATGTACCAAATTCTGTAGAAAAAACATACTATTGGCCTTTTCCAGCTTTTGCCTGACTGTGGCAGGGCTTGAGTGCTCCTGAGTCAGAGGGTGCTTGCAGATGTCACAGAATGAGTTTACAGTTGTAATAGTGATGATTTTTCTTCCTCTTCTTTCTCTTTATTAATTATTCCCTTTAGGGTTTTTTAAGTACTTTTGTGGGTTTTTTTTTCATTTCTCTTGCAAGCATTAGAAACCTCTCCTTCTGAGGGTCCGGTATATAGTAAGTTACTATCATTCTGAGATAAATGTCCTAGCCGGTATATTCAATCTGTACTTTATACCTGGAAGAATAAAGGGTGCGTGGGAGGCAGTAGAAATGACTCAAATGTGGGTGGGAAGTCTCAAGGCTCTGCAAAGTACAGCAGGATGAGCCAGAACCAAGACAATATGAAATAACTGTACGTGTGAGACAGCTAAAGCTGTAAGTAATGCTGCAGGTGCATGAACTGAACATTTCACATGACTGTTTCTTGGCATCTAGTGGGATGATAAATTAATACAGTAAAGAGAAGATGAGGAGAAGGATTGATTCAAAACATTACACTACATTTACGCTATGTAAACCCTGTTGAAAATGGTTCATTTGCCATGGCACACTGCTGAAGTGAGTCAGTGGTGAGTCAGGTCCACTGTGACTAAGAGAATTAGTAAGAGGTTTCCTCCACATAATTCTCTCCCTGTCTTCTGGCTCTCACATTTTTATCTCCTTGACACTGTTGGATAACATAAGCAATAGATACTTTGCCAAGTATCTCTGCCTTGATAATGTTGGCTGTCCCTTCATACTCAGTAGATTACATGACAGCTGTTTACTAATTTAACCATTATTGTAGACAACTATTACTGAATAATCCTTGAAGTTCTTCACCAGCATGTGCAAAACTTTGCCTTTGTTAGAAATGTGAATAGAAATTTTACGTGGCTACAATTGAAGCTGGTAACTGAGCACAGTATTCTACTCCAAGCAGCAAAGGTTATCAGAATTTCTGAATGTCATCACTTTAATTTGAAAACACTCTGTAGAATCCCGTTTATGGAGCCAGTATAGACCACATAATATGCTACTACATGGATGTAATGGCAGAGTTATGAGCACGTGGCCATTGAACAACACTTGATGGTGCGATACTGTGCACCTTCTCTGTGGTATTCTTGAGATAAAGAGGGAAGGACAAACACCTGGGCCCTAGATTTTACATAGCCTTTGCTATTGCACATTGCATGATTCTGTCTTGAAGTGCTGGCCAAGAACAGGAGGGATGTGTTACAAGGTAGAAAGAAGCAAGAACAACCCCTGATTCCTGCCTTGTAGGTGGAATAACTTGATGGGAACATCTGCTCGTATGAATCCAGGGATGTGAGCTGAATGTGGTAGCAAATGTGTTCATCAACAAGTTACATCTTGATTTTGTGTTCTCTTTCAGTATGATGTATTTCCATCAAGCACATCTTGATTTATTTTGATGTCTTACGTTCAATAATCAGTGCTTGGAAATGCATATGGGATATGGTACACAGTTGGCTAAACCTCAGAGCAGGGTGCCCTGACAGTGACAAAGGCCACCAGCCTAGAGGGCAATTTCAACAGGAGCACAACCAGTAGATTAAAGATATCTCTCTTTTATTCATCGTTTGCTGAATGCTGGGTACTGCATCCAGCTTGGTGCCTTCCTATAGCAAAAGATGCTGAGTAACTGAAGTGAGTTTAGTGGAGAACCACCACCACGATAGTTGAGGGACTGGAGCACATATCCCATGAGGAGATGCTCAGGGAGCTGGGCTTGTTCATCCTGGGCAAGGATGACCTAGTAGCAGCGTTCCCATACCTGTGAGAAAGCCCTCAGGGATGTGGAGATGAGCTCCTTACTGAGGGGCATGGTGAGAGAGCAGGAGACAACTGTCATAATTTGAAAGAGGGGAAGTTCTGACTGGAAAAAAAGGAAAACCAAAAATCACTGTAAGGATAACTAAGCATTGGAGCAGTCTCCCCATAGGTTGTGCAGTTTGTGTCCTTGGAGGTTTCCAGTATCTGACTGGCCAAATTCCTAAGCACACTGATCTGAATTGAGCATCAATTTGTGCAGGAGGTTGGATTAGATGACTTCTGAGGTCCTTTCCAATCTGAATTCTTCTATCATTTTGTCTACACTAGCACAGTTCCTAACTTTAAACTGAATTATATTTCTACTGCTGGCTATTAGAATAATTTATTGTCTGACTGAAGTTTTAAACTCTGACCCATCACTATAGTATCTAAGCATTTTCCCCCTTCCCATCCCAAACAGTAAATCCCTTCCGCTTGAACACGCAGCAGTAAAGTCTTAAGTCTTTCATAAGAGCTTTAGTCTTTCATTTCAAGGTGAGAAGCTGCCTGAGCGAAAGGCTTGTTGATTCTCATTGCATTTCTGCTTTTTTGTGCTTCCCGTTGCTTGAACAGGTGGTTGTCTGGTGATGACCCAGCTCGCCAACGAATTTGTTCCATATGAAAAGCTTTTAACTGAGAATGTTTTATACAAGTCTTCTGTAGGCTTTGTTTCTGAGTTGTGCAGCTGCACCGTGCCTTGGCATATATCTTGGGTTTGTGTGGCCAGGTTTTGGTAGCAGGGGGGCTATAGGGGTGGCTTCTGAGAGAAGCTGCTAGAAGCTTCCCCTAGGTCCAATAGGGCCAATGCCAGCCAGCTCCAAAGACAAACCAGCCCACAGCTAGCTAATGCTGAGCCTATCAGTGATAGTGGTAACGCCTGTAGGATAACATATTTAAGAAGTGGGAAGAAAAAACTTGCAGCATTTGCACAGAGAGATGAAGGAATTGTGAGTAAAGTTAAGGCTGTGAAGAAGGGAGGGGTGGAGGGAAGGTGTAATTTTTGAGATTTTATTTTATTTCTTCTTGCCCGTCTCTGATTTGATTGGTGATAAATTCAGTTAATTTCAGCAAGTCGAGTCTGTTTTGCCCGTGATGGTAATTGCTGAGGGATCTCCCTGTCTTTATCCTGAGCCATGAGCCGTTCGTTATATTTTCCTGTCCCCTGACTAGCTGAGAAGGGGAAGTGATAGAGCGGCTGTGGTGGGCCCCTCGCCACCAGCCAGGGGCAAACCACTACAGCATATGAGCAGGCTCAGTGTTTTGTAGGCTGACTTCCTTTATCTTTGTTCAGGATAGGATACAGTTAGGACTTCATTTGGAGTGCGAGGATAGCAGGATTTCGACCTACCTCAGTAGATAACACTCAGTGGTAATAATGCACTATTACAGCAAGATGTACCCTTAACATGGAAGGTAAGTTTGATTGAATCATTGCAACTGACTAACCTTTTCTTGCTTCCACAAACTCTTTACTCCCAGCGGTAGAAGATTTTGGTTACCACAGTGCATTTTGAACAAGATAGATTATTATTATTTTTTTTTTAGTTTTATGGGAAAAAGTTTACTGAAAACTTTTCATTCTCCAGAGAGGAACCAAATAGTTACAAGTTTATTTAACACAATAAATGAGTTTGGCTCGTTTTTTCTTCCGTTTACTACCTACTTTACTGAGTAATGCAGTGAGATAGGATGTACTTAGACTTCACTGGTGAGAGAGTCGTCAGAAATCTTGAGTCTTCTTTCCAGGACTCAGCTCAGGCTTTGAGCTTTAGGCTGCTCTGGTTCAGTCCCTTGTGTCAATCCATAAGCAATTCTTGCACATCAACTGCAGTAAAAACTCACATCAGTCACACTCCTAGCAACAGCATGAGCGGCCGGATGGGAAATGTCATTGTGACACATGTACAATTATTACACATTTCATCTTTTATATATTCTACCACTTCATCAGTTATTGCAGCCATGGCCAGAGAATGAGCAGAGGCTTTCACTGAGCTGTCTACAACAATGTAGTGATTTTTCCTAGGTGATGACAGCTAATTTAGAATACAACCTTAACTAGTTAAGGTTATTCCTTTTGCTATGAATTACTCTGATTTTGCTAGTGTGCATGTTTCCTGGGCCTCCTGTTCATACTGCTCTGCAGACTTTAGCATAGCATTCCTTACTGTCTTCAAGTTGTGCATTAAATGATTGTGATTCATGCTGATTGCATCGGGTTCATTCTTCTTTTATCTAGTTCAAACCCTGGAGTTACTAGAAATGAGAAAAGAGAGTTGTATGTACTTTGTTGCAGAGATTTCTTGTCAGTTTTAAGCAAGGTGTGGGCCTATTTAGTGAAGTGCTGTGGGACAGGCAGCAACACCGTGGTGCCCCCATGCTTAGGGCAGGAAGTGTGGGAGATCCTCAGCTCTGCTGGTAGAATGTTCCTCGCTGTGACCCAGCCCTGAAGGCTCTGCCTGCTATGCAGAATTCTACCATTCAGAGCAGTCCCTCACACCTAAAGGGAATGAAATAATTCATAATACTTTGTCTCAGAGTGTTAAGGACTGTTTTGACTCCATTTTTAAATTACATATCAAGACTTGGATTTGGTGATTGTGGAAAGCTGGTGTAGTGACTTGAAGAGAATTTACACTGTAGGCCATGTACTGTGTTGCTACGTCCATGCACTGTGTTGCTACGTCCATGCTTTGCTATTCAGGTTTGTTGAAATTTCAGTTGACAATCTATAAATTAATCTTCATAAGAATGCTTTCTTCACATCTGGATGCCTGGGCACAAAAACCTGTTGTAGTCTCAAAGCAAATGTAGGATATTGAGGAGGTTTCTTCCAATCTAGCACTTGAACCGTAAGAGATCTCTCTGAGATGAATGTCACTTCTTCTGTGCTGTGTGTGTTGATATTTTATTAAACACTGAGACAACAATCTGTCAAACTAAGCTTTCAAACTGTGCAAAGAAGAAGTAACCATATGGTTAGGAATTTGTTTGCTTTATTAAACTCCTCACATCAATATAACCAAGAAGAGAAAAAATAATGAGGCCATCATTACAAATAAGCTGAAAATATAAAACAGTTTCTGCCTTAAGCTTATAAAATTTCTGGATTCTGCTGGAACTGATTGTTCGTGTATGAGAGGAAGCCTCTGAAATAATATGAAGAGAGGAGAAAGGGACACTGATGAAAGCCTCCTTGCCATGTACCCAGATGAGGTTACGATTCACATTCAGACCCAACACACACAGGTCCTAGGTTTAAATAGGATTTATGGTATCTAATCAAAAACATATGCAGGAATATTATTAGTTAATTCATGCATCAGTTTAGAAGGATTGTGTGATATGTTTTAAATAGTGATGAAGATTCTGCTATGTCTTGTCTTCTGCTCTTTAGTTAGAAGAGGGACAAAATAAAAAAAAATTATAAAGAGGGGAAACAGAAAACACTGTCAGCACTAATTGTTGTATGAAAAATCTGAGTATTTCCCATTTTAATTCAGATAATTAAGCAAAATCCATTGGAGTTATACTGGTGGACATCAGCAAAAGGATCACTATACCTTTCTCCCCTCATTGTATATAAGTTATAGAAGAGCTCTCTGTGCCATTCTAGAGCTAGTTGATATTACTTACTATATAGAGTGAATTAAAATGATGTATTTCATTGCACTGTTAAATTTTGGGAAAAAGATTTTATTCTGTGATGCATCTATGTTATCTGAGAATGTATTCTGACGGTTTATTTTAGCAAAAGAGTAACTGATTTCCTCTAGAGAGTGTCAGCTGCGGAATTGTATCAGCTGTGCTAAATCAATTGAATTGTTGAGGCTACGCATTGCATTAGCAATGCTCATGCAGTGCAAATCTTCCAAAGAAAATATTTATTTTCAGCTTGATATTCCAAACCTAAGTTTTTCTGGTGACAGTTAAGTACTCTTCCGTGCTTAAACACCTGCACTCAGGCAAGCAATTTTAATCCTGAAGTTTAAGCCCAATAGTGATACTTCATGGTCTGATAGTTTAAGGTATCAAGACAGTTAGTGGTCACTGTCTTCTATATCTGAAGTTGCAAAAATCACTTAGTAGCCTGAACAAATGACACCATTAAAAGAAAAGTGAAGAGGAACAAAGCTGTTTTCAGAATGACAATTTTGATATGATGCATTGCTCTTCCTCATTGCTTATTTCAAATGCAGCAACAGGTTTCCAGGGGTGAATCAAGTTAATACTGACGAAGCAAAACCAGAGATTCTTTAATCTAATTTTACCACACTCCTGTGTTTGGTATTCTGAACAGCAAGATAGCCTCCAGACGCAGATTATGTTGTTTAGTATAAATACCAATGAAAGCTTTGACATTCAGTCAAAGGGAAAGACTAAGACCTATCATCCCTGTAGTAAGTGTTAATTTTTTTATTTAATGGAAGGCAGATTTAGAGTGCAGTGCTGTGATAACCAGATTTACATGCTAAACAAAGTGGCGCAATATTTGGTAGTAATTTATTAAAGGCACACAGAGTCCTAGTAGCACTTTCAACTTTTTTCAGATAAGCAGGTTATGAGATATTTTACGTGGAGCAAAACTGACTTATTTTTACCTCGAGGAGAATTTCTACCGAAGTCAGACTTAGATTACCTGTAAGTTAAATTTAGTTTAATTTAGCTCTAAGGTTTAAAGTGACTTGGTCTCCTAGCTTTCGTTCACAGTGGAAATGGAATTGACCTTAAGCCATGGGCCGTTCTGTCTAGCACAGAAGAGTGTGCGGTCAAAGGGGAGGAAGGAGATAGCAGTGTTTGGCTTTCAGTTCTGTAAGGGTTTTGAAGAGTGAGGGGTGCCAGGAGCACATGCAAGAGCTAGCTTCGGGCTGTTGAACTGTATTTTGTGAGTATTTTCTGAAAGGTGGGTAGAGGTGCTGTATGGAGGGGCCAGCCTGTGCTGTTCCCTCAAAAGAGCACAACTCAGTGCTACTTTTGTCACTGGCTCTGGACAATATTGTCTTGTGGTGCTGCTGTCCTTGCCTGTGGGAACCAGAGCTAATTTGCCCACTGTCAGCCATAGAATTGAATTTTCGGCCAAGCTACCAAAATTGAGTCCTACATAAATCCCTTGGTTAACTTCACCCTTGTCTATGTTACACGTTGATGTTCTGACATAGACAAGCACTTACTCCTTTATAGGGGATGGGTGTCTCCTCTTGAAAAAGACACTGAAATCAGTGGTGAAGCTGTTTAATTTGATGGGATTGTAAGGTAATTGGAAATGTACATTTATGAAAACTGATAAATTACTAAGATGTTAATCATAGAATGGCTTGACTGCATGAGGGAGGTAGTGCACAATACTCAGAAGTGTCAGCTCTAAATTTACAGTCCTATAGGCATGCCACACATATTCCTCATGGAAACCACTTAATACCTGTTACCTGCAAGACACTTCCAAAGGAGGTGCAAACATTCGTTGCACAAGATAGTTCTTGCGTGCATTAAGATTATATATTCAGTGGGATCATGACAAACATACAGTTGAGTTTTAAATCCATCCTCAAGGTTATGACCTTCCAGCTTCTTCGTGCTAAGCTACTTTGTACTTGGTGCACAGTATGGTTGTTTGCAAGGAAAATGTATTCAATATATGAAATTGTTTCAATTCTGGAAATTCAGAGACTTAACTATTGCACATTAACTTTTTTGTGTAGGTGAGACCATAATTACATGTTAAATCATAAATTGCCTGTAATAAAAAATAAGCATTGTGGTTATAGGAGATTGTTGAACTAATTGACATTAACTAATTTACTCTAATTAGTCATATTGTAGAGGATTAATCATACAGAATCACAGGCTCACCGAATGGTAGGAGTTGAACGGGACCTCTGAAGATCGTCTAGTCGAGACTAGAAAAACTCCTCATAGTGAGGCTGCTATATTGGTTAATATACTTAATAATCTGTACCTTTTTTTCCCAAACAGGCAGGAGAAAAACATTATCACCCAACGTGCGCACGATGTGTCAGGTGCAGTCAGATGTTTGCAGAAGGAGAAGAAATGTATCTTCAAGGTAAAACCAAAACCACACAGTTACACGTGGCAGCATGGCCCTCTTGACCATGCCTGCTAGCATGGCTGGGCTGTTCTGTGCTTGTTCTGACTTCATAACTACTAAAAAAAAGTGAAGAATGTAATGTGGAGGCTAAGGAAAAGCAAAAGCAAACCCTCAATGCTTCTTACTCACTCGTTCCTTCTCTCACAGTTGAAATCCAATAACAAATGTAAATTGCAGAAAGCATGAGTGGTAGCCATTATTTCCTGCAGATGCAAGTACTTGACAGTGGAGATTATAAAATTATGTGATTTATAAAATAATGTGATTTTTCTGCAATGATTCATGGTCCACATAAAAGTTTACACGCATGTGTGCCAGAAGGTTCCCTAAAGATACTGTTGCAGTCCTTAGACCAGTTCTGTACCCATTGCAGATTTGGGAGGAAATCTGAAGGTCCTTGCCTGAATTCTCCTTGGTCAGACCAAAGTGCCCTCAGAGTGGAGAAGAGCACACTCCACTTCTGTGGAGTGGAAGCCTTTACCGCTCCATATGCCTATACCTTGCACAGCCATGATCTCACGTGGCAGAAATTCAGTGTTTCTTGTCAGGGAATTTCAGTAGTAATAGAGAAGGACTTGCACAATAATTTATTCAACGGGGAAAAAAAAATAACATTGATCCAAGCTAAAATCTGTATTTCATATGTAACAACTTTTAGCTATACTAAACTGATAAAAGAAAACAATATCTACACAGTTAAGTACAGGGTGAGACACAAGAGAAAATGAAGGCTTTTGGCTATGTCTTTGACTTGCAGTTTCTTTTCAGAGCAAAACAGAAAAGAGAAACTCAGTAGAATGTGGGAACTGCAATGCTGGTGTATTATCTTAAAATCACATGCTTGCCCAGATCTGTATTACAGCTTTGCAATTGTCCACAGTTTTCTAGAAGCATACTTTGAAATCATTCTGGAAGCTGGAAAAGTTAAACTTTATTTAAAACACAACAGTGGTCTCAGTAAAATCTGATTATAATCTGGTATGTTATTTGAAATGACAATTTTATTGTCACTTTGGTTTGAAACAAGAACTAGCTCATTAAAGGACATAATGATCCTTGTCTGTACTCATGGATTCTCCCTCAGGAGCCAGCGAATGCTGTGGTTCTTCCAGCTGCAAAGTATCGTAGCAATACTAAAATCCTCTGGGAAATCAGTAGTTTAAAAAAAGATATCAAACAAATGTGTTTGGACGTTTCAAGCCTTCTTAAACTGGGTTGCAAGTGAATCTTCTTTTTAAGTTTTTAAGTTCAGTTTGTTATAAGGGTGGATATTCTTTAGGTGTTGTGCTGATTTTAATTCGAATAATCACAAAGTATGCTCAGGTCTTGTTAATTTGGACCCATTTTACTTTATTTTCTGATGCATGAAACATTCATACCAGCTTACTGTCATACACTTTTTGTCTTCATGTGATTAACGGTTTACAGAAACTGGTATTAACTGCTTGAAAGGTCTGTGAGGAGATATTTGGACTGCCTGACTTGATGTGCTAGATAATAAAAAATGTCAGAGCCCAGAGCTTTATAACTTGTTCTTGATCCTATTAGTAAACCACTGCGAAGTTCCATTAGGTGTTGCATGTTCCATGGTAGAAATTGTGTCATCAGTGGTCATCCAGCAGATGACTTCCGTGTGAAAGGACTCTCTTTCTTCGGTGGAAAAAAGTTTTCCAGCTAGTTTTGCTTGACCGCAGATAGGAGTAATTTAAAAAAAAGTTGATCCAAGTACTTCTTAAAACCATTGAGAAGATTTACATTAACTTACGCAGCAGTTCGGCCAATGCTTTTAGAGGGCAAGCTCAGACCCAGTCCTAATTGGAAGATAAATTAGCATTGAATTTAAAGGTGCTGTAAAGATGTTTCTTAGTGGTTTGGTCCCAAAAACCTTCAGTAACTTAATAAACATGATTTGTCCGATCTGTACTAATAGTCTTTTACTGCTTGAGTCTCGGATCATATGGGTTATTTTTTCTGAAATAAATTCTAATGATCTCCATCTGTCTTCTGGGAAATAGACTTTGTGTTTCTATCTTGTTTCCAAAATCCACTGGTTAGGAAACTATCAAACTGCTGTGAAAACAATAATTTCCAATAACTCTTCTTGGTGCTCTCCACCCAGTATAAACATTAAATATTTATAACACAAAGGTTCTCAACTTGCCATTTAGTCAGGCAGAAGTTGCAGTGCACTCACCTTATTTAACTGTGCAGAGCTTTAGTGTGTGGCCTCCCTGAGCTCAGACTGGCATTAACAGAAAGGTTCCTTTTTACCATTAAAATTTACAAATTTGTTTTATTTTATATAGTTACACACATTTCACTTCCATTGAACACTGTGTATTGGAGACTGTGTTCAACTTTTAAAAAGATGTTTTTCTTTCTCATACTTACTGTTTAGTTATTTCTGGAGTTCATAATCTTTGGTACTTAGATCCAGTAGAAAATTGGTTCATTCTGTGCTTCTTGCTTCTTTCAGAATGGATAGTCCCCTGAATTTATACAGTTCCTTAGTATTTGTCTTATGAGAGACAAAGATACAGGAAGTGTAAGATCAGTACAGTGAATTATTCAGAAAGAAGGACTGGATTTTCATCTAGTGTTAAATGCCACAATGCAATTCCATCACATCACAGTGTGCTGCTTAGTGTGATCTGGGCCAGACTGTTACAAGAACATGTATAAGAGTGCAGGAAACTCTTAACTACATATAAGCAGAAAAAAAGTGCCATGTGAGTGGAACAAGTTGCTCAGAGATGCTGTGAGATCTCCATCCTTGGAGATCTGCAGAACTCAGCTGGGCACAGCCCTGAGCTACCTGCTGTAATGGGACCTGCTCTGGCCAGAGGTTGGGCTGGCGAAGGTCCAGAGTTCCCATATCACACTTCTTAAGACTCAAGTTTTGGATGTTGATCTTTTATATTGAAGCACAAGTAGCTTTCTGAAGTGCATCTAGTTTTTAAAATGTATATGATCAGGGTTACTGGTGCTGAGAAGTTACTGGTTTTAGCTTTGAAATATCCTTGAAATAATGACTGCAGGGGAATCAGTCAGTATGCTGTGTCTTACAAAATCTTACAAGAAGGGTTAATAAGGTTCTTTAAAACCTTTTAAGGTTCTTATTAGAGGACAGAATTAAGCAGAACTTCATGTTTACTTTCTAGGTACATCCATTTGGCATCCAGTTTGTAGACAGGCTGCAAAAGCTGAAGAAAAAAACAAGGTAAAAAGACCATATTTTTATGCAATATTATTTCAGTGGCATATTTTTCTCTATCACTTTTTTTGCAGCGGGCATGGATGGGTGAATTTGAAATTTTTTCAGTACTGTAAGTTTAAATTTCAAGTGACTGAAATCTAGTAAGTTAATGCAATGTAGTAATGTACTATAAATATACTGCTTTTACTTAGTGATTAAAGCTACAACTTCAGAATGCTGACCTAAGATATATATGTATAAGCTGAATAACGAGAAATGCAAAAATATGAAAAAGAAAAAAAGAGGTTAATTTTTAACTTCTGTCTGATTATGATGTGATCAGTGCATGACCTCTTCTCTTTTTATGTGACTCTGCACTTAGAAGATCAGAGGACTTTCACTTTATTTGTTTTTACAAAAAAAATATCTCCTTGGAATTTCTTTTTTATTATTTGTTTGTAAAATGTTGGCAAGCCAGCCCCAACTTAATTTAATCTCTGGCTCTAAGTACCTCCTTAAATTGGATGATTTGTGCATCTGTCTCTGTGCAAGGGGAAAAGAGGGGAGTTCTGGCAACTTTAATAATTACAAGGTTAGCAGATGAATAGGCTGCCCCTAGGAAATGAAGAATTAATCTGTAGCTGGGGAAATGATTCCTCTGAAGTGGTGGGACTGAGATAGAACTATCTCATTAAATGCTGAGGCCAAGTATGGGATTTTTCAGTTCTGATATTTCTCTGATGATCCAAGCGGTACCCTTGGTATCCTTGTTCCGAAAAGCTCTGCTTTGATTCTTCAAGACTGGGAAAGAAGGCGCATGGGACAAGTCAGAACAGCTGGCAGCAGCTATAAAAAGAGTGTTTACAAATCTGGTGTGTTAGCAAGTGCAACTTTGACTAAATTACAGTTTTGGAAAAATTTGATTTGAGCTTTACCCTGACGATTTTGGGCTGTAGTTTTTGTCCCCGTGTCTTTGGGAAGTGATTACTGTTGTTGAGGAGCTCTGAATATCAAATGAGTATTTCACTATAAAATGTATTGTTTAATACATGTATCTTTAAAATTGTCAAAATACTTTAATAAGTGCTGCCGATTCGGCCTAATACTATTAAGCAGTATTTCAGACTTGTGAAGGATTTTATTCTCTCTGAGTAACTGAAATTGCAAGGCTAAAGCCTCATGTAATGTGTTGAAAATATAGTAGGATTTGGTGGGGGTCTTTTCCCCTCCTTCAAAGAAAGGCAGCGGACAAGGTTTTACTGAGTGCCTACTTGAATACCTTCTCACAAAGGCAAAGAAAATATACTTTAAAATATACTTAAAGGCTGACTCATTTATGACACATCTCTTCTGAGCGCTGGGAGTTTGGCCCTTCCCCAGCAGAGAGGAAGACATCTGTATCTGAAAGTCAGAGGGAGTTTTGCCTGTGTAGTGAAAAAAAACAGAATAGAGCTCAGAGGATTTTCCCAAGTCTAGCTGTTTTTCCTTTTCCTTAGGGTTTTCCTCTTTTTTAATGCTTGTTATTGAAAAAATAAACCAAGAAGAAAGTTTTACATTTCAAAAAGGGTAGTAAGGGATGTTTCAATGTAACTTGTTGTTGGAGGTTGTAAAGTCGGGAATGGGATATAGTGATTGAGAAATTTTCTGGTCAACTTTTGCACTTTGTTGTTTTTAAAAGTTATCTCTCTGTATATAGATACGTGCACAGCATGTAATTAAAGTAGGTGACAAAGGCAGAAGGAGTAAGTGGTAACACTCCAGAACTTTGGAGATTTAGTGGAAGGGGAAAAGTAGTTGTGAAAGAGAGTGACAGCAAAACGAGGAATGACGGGAGAGTGAGATTGTAAGCAGAAGGGATGAATCTGAAAAAGACAGAGGAAATCAAAAGCAGCATGCCAAAGTATAGGGATTATACAAAGGCATAAAGGAAAAAGAGGTAGGTGGGGGAAGAATTAAAACACATAGTACAGAGAAAAGAACTGAACAGTGGTGATGGAGCCAAAGGCTAGGAGCTTATGTACAGTAGGCATGAGCTGGGGGTACTACAGGTGTAATGGATTGTGCAGAGAATAAAGAGCATGTGTGAGATGTGGAATGAGCAGGTTTTAATCACCAGGAAGAAAAATGGGAAAATTTGTGGGAGTAACTGAATAGTGTAAGGAAGCACTAAAGCAATCTGCAGAAGTACTTTAGAAAGATGACGTTCTATACTTCTTTTGTTAGAAATTTGAGTGAGTTGTAGTTCTTCTTAAAAAACAAGATGACACCTCTAAGTTGAGGAAAGCCCATGGAAAGACTCCAGGAATTAATTGAGTTTTAAGAATGTTCATATAGGTTATGTTATGTGTTTTAAGGTCATGCTACAACTCCACTGATGCACATGACAAAGGATTGTCTGAAGCTTTATGTAGGGAATGCTGAGGTTAATCCAAAACTGTCACTGGACTTTAACAGGGTTTAAAACATTGGCATAGTGCAGTTTTCTCCTTTTTTTTTTTAATCTGTCACATTTTTCCTCCTATAGGGACATCATGAAAGAGAAGTATGGTTTGCACGTGATATCAGTGCACTGATGGCACTTTCATGTTGTTTATACAAGTTCTGGAAAACTACAATGTGCTTTAACTATGCAGAACAGCAGTGCAATTACACTGTCTGCATTACATAATCATCTCAGTGGCAGCCACAAGTATTTCTCAGATAATACTCTACTTCCATGCTTGTTCTCTTGGACCATCTTAGTGTATACAGGGCTTTAGTGTGAGACAACTGAAAATAAGAGAGAAAGTTTCAAAAATCCCAGTCAGACATGCCAAAATAATTGGAAGGGATCTTTTTTATAGGATAAGCATATTCACATGTTGTCTCAGGACCATTTAGGCTAAAGAAGATCAGTGGAAGAATAGCTGTGATCATTTAGCTTGTTTGCACTGCTAACACAGTATGGTACAGGTGCATTCACATACTGCTGCTGAAATCTAGTAAATACTTCAAGTAAAGACTGGACTAGTAGGAAGGATGGTACCTTGACCTGACAGCTTCACAATGCCAAAGTCTTTTTAAGGATTTGAGTGGTTGTAACCTCCAGGTAAGAAGTGTCAGTCTTTGGTGAGACACTAAGCACATGGTCAAATGTGTACTTCTTGCAGTCAAGGACAGGTTTTCCAATGGTGGGAATAAATATTTACCAAGAATTAACATACTTGGCTGAAAGAGGGTATAAACCTTGATTTCATAGTAGGATTTGTTTAAACTTCAATTGCGACTATCAAGTCTCTTGGCTCATTGTTAATATCATTGTGTCCCACAACCCTTTGTTGTTGAAATGTAATTATATTTTTCATATATAAAGGAATCTCCAAAGAGAAAGCAATAAAAATCTTTCACTCAATGCCAGAATGATTGAAAACAGAGCAAGACCAGTTGAGTGTTAAAATTATTCTGTTAGTTTTACCATCAGAGAGGGGGAAGCTAACCAGCTAGGTGTCTAATTCAGGGTGCTCTTCAGAATGTTGTACTGTTTGTTAGGAGTGAATGAAATGGTATCATGACACGTTCCAGAAGCAACGTAGATTGGTTTGATGGTATAACTTTAGAAGTAAAATGCTGCATCATCACTGATACAAAAGTATCATCTTCTAATTTTACTTGTCCCTGATGCCCAAAGACTGTCCTAGCAGCCCAGAAGTATTCTAGGCCATTTCATTTTGAAGGGAGGGGAAAAGAAAGTCTTATGTAAAATCATTTTTGCATTTTCAAAAGGTTAATTTGATTGACTGAAATTATTCTTTTATTTTCAGTTCCTTGGAATGCCGGTGTGTTTTGAGCTCTCTGTAATATGCCTTTTCTAAGTGGTAAAGGTTAAATAAAACGAAATGCCTTGCATACTCCTTTTGAAGTAACAGTTACATTTTCTCTCCTTCACCTCTATTTCTTATCTGTTTCACCTCTCTTCTTCTGCCATAGGAAACAAGGACTTCCTCTGAGAGTATTATTTCTGTACCTGCATCAAGTACATCAGGTTCCCCAAGCCGTGTGATCTATGTGAGTATTTCACAGTGAAATTAGTTTCATGGGATGAGGAACCCCCTGTGCATCTTCCTACAGTTTAGCACACTGTGGAAAATTGGTGTCTTAAAAACTCTGTAGCTGGTGATTCCTCTAAAATGGAATTTACTTTCTCATGTTTAAAATGTTTGAAGACTGCATTTGCCGTAACAGAATTCTGGGAGTTTCCTCTTATTTTTTGTGGT
Source organism: Apaloderma vittatum (assembly GCF_000703405.1). Classification (NCBI taxonomy): domain Eukaryota; kingdom Metazoa; phylum Chordata; class Aves; order Trogoniformes; family Trogonidae; genus Apaloderma; species Apaloderma vittatum. The sequence continues at coordinate 7,638 of NW_009732544.1, read as the reverse complement.
GTATTTATAGCACTTAATGGCTTAAGCTGGCTTAAACCAAAGCATGCAAAATACTGCAGCGGTTTCTAAAAGGAAAAGTTTAGGTAAACACTACAGCCCACAGATAGATTACAAGCTTAGATTTGAGTGCACCTCATCTAAATCAAGCTCTTGAGCCTGCATCTGATTGCTTATGAAAACATTTGTGCATGTGATTGCAAGACTCGGACCTTGAGAAGTACCAGTCCCTAAACTCAGAGGACCTTTGATGTGTTTGTGGTTTAAGAAGTACTAGGTCTGGAAAGCTCATAGAAAGAATTTAAAATAACAAGTATGATAAAGGCTTGTCATAATTGCTGTCACTAATGTTCTTGGCCAAATTCTCAAGGCTACCAGTAGGTAAAAACTATGCGCAGGTATGGCATGATCCCTGCAAACATCTCTTGGAGAGCTTCAGTATTTGCTAAGGCTATGTTTTGTCCTCTCCAAGTATCCCACAGCTAGGCAGGCCATTCTCATCAGATAGGACCATATGCAGGGGAAATTGCTGGAAATGTGATTTACTGCCGAAGAGGTTATTATACAAAGATTAAGGGCTTTTATCTAATACACTGAGACAAGCAAAAGAGTGCCTTGGAGCCAAACTTGTCTTTTTTCTTCAAGTAAAAATTATTTTGAATGCAATATACCCTTTGTCTGAGTAAGACTGAAGTAGAAATGGAGAAACTGCCCCTTATCTCAAATACAGGGCTGAAAATGAGAGAGTGTTCCTGAGTTCTCCTTCTAGTAGAACTGCATGCTGGTGGACACCAGTGGTGTATTCTCAGTAAAAATAAGGCATTGCCTCCACTCCTGTCAAGACAGTTCATTGTTCTAGGAGCCCATTATCATATAAGCACTTTCTTTGGCCAGATGGTCCCTTTCTCTACAGCTGTGCACCACTTCATTGTTTTTATAAGCAAGGCCATTCCTCTGAGATTTATATGGTTTTAGTGACATTTATCTAACTGTTGGACGGTACTGTTTTTCTTGATGTGTGTGATTACAGCTTTAAATATGCTTCACAGGCTTTTAAAAGTCAAGGACAAATCAGCACACAACTCCGATGTTTGTTACTGTAATATACTTCAGAGGCAGCTGGGACTGTGAAAGAAAAAAGTTGTCTAGCAAATATAAGTCAATTAGGAAAAAAGGTTCCCCAGAGGCGTGCAAGTTCTTGCTATATCTGGCTTGTCTCTGACTGCTTAATTGTCAAAGCTGTGAGACTGATTAAATCCTATTTTGGCTTTCACAAACAGTAAAGTGAAAAGAATTAAAAACATGTTACTGGACTTCCGTATTATCAAAATGGTTCTCTGTCTGTCTTTTGCATCTGTTTTCTATTACAGGAGTGCAATAACATACAGATATGCTCAAGATTTGTCTTGGGTGCTTTCATGATTGGTTTCACCAAACCTGAAGTCATTCTGCCACTAAAAGGAAAGTTCCAAACATGTGTAGCCCTGTCCCTCTCTGGCCATGTCTTCCCATCTCTCCTCTTTAATATGAGTACTGGTGGGTACACAGAGGTATGATCAGTCAGACTGGAGGCCAGATTCAACTGAAAATAACCCAAGAAAAACCCCCAGCCAACCAAAGAGGCAAAAAAGACACATCTATCAATAGTCTTCTAATGCTGATGTAGAAGGCACACACAGGACAGCTGCTTTCAGCAGTAGCATGGATTTGAATTATTAAAACCAGTAGTAGAACTGTTCCCTGTCAGCTGGTGAGCTCTGTGGAGTATCATGTTGAACAAAAGAGAATTTAGAGAAAGCTGTTCAAGCTTAGGAACCATGAATTCATGGTGCTCATACTTTCAAGGACATCGAGTCAGAGCAATGCAATCATTGTGAGCAACCTGCCATCTCACAGGAGGCACGTTTCTGAGTCATAGTTGAGTGGTCAGCTACGGAAAGGTGGAAGAAAGCATGTTCTGACTAAACCTGAATGTGGCTCATACAGGTAGTTGATTGAAGCGACACACCTTCTCTCCATCTGCTGATACCAGACTTTAATGTCTTCCTGCACTGAGAGGGAGCACAGGCTGATGGCCATTTGAAGTGACTGGGCATCTTTTCATGACTTGTGGTGATTGTTTCATTATATCCAGACTGAAATTTTTCTTAGTGTTGACATCACCTCAAAGTCCCTAAATACCACTTAAAAACTAGTTGATTTCTAAATTATGCCATTAAATAACTCTTAAATAAAAGTCCTTCCCTATATGTAGCTAAGTTTGATGAAGAGAGAATTAGATGCCTCAGTGTGATATATTGAACAGGAAGATTTAGATTAGGTTACATAGATGTGTTTTATGTTCTCATACAAGGAATAGAAAGCCCATTGTATTTTTATACAGATCATATCTGCAATCATACAATTGTAAAATTACATATTCCAAATGGAATAGATACTCTAAACTTAGAGCATGGTTTTAGCAGAGTCCAAAATATTGCCTCTTAGGTGTAATTTGAGCCTTGTCTAGCATATTTGAATTCCACTCATGTATTTGAAAGTATTATTTGAAACAAATTAAATAGAAATCAATGTAGACTGTATGCTTATAGAATTGACTGTTTAGAAAGCAACTGTATCTCTAAGGTCTTTTTCATTCAAATTTGCCAACACTTTGATATTTAAACTGAAAGGAATTAAGTAACTAGATAATTTTTACTCCTGACAGTTTTGAAGTCTAGTGCGAGGATCTCAAGTTGCACATCCACATGAAGTGATAGGTGCTAAAGTTACTGTAATTCACACTTAAGTATTCAAAATTCTAGACTTCTTTGAGTTCACTAGAATAATCTCCAGAGTCCTGGATACTTAAAAATATTACCTCAGCCTCTTTGGTCGTCCCTCTAGGTACAGTGCTGCCCAAAGTCTTCCTGGAACAGACCTGATGGACAAACTCTCCTTGTCTTTGCATGACCTGTCTTTCCATCAGAGCTTGCCACGGGCTCCCCAGTAGGGAGGAATTTATATTCATTAAGGGGCTGTTTCATTGCTCTTTAGCTTCTTAAAGTAGCTGCAAGGAAGGTGAGATGTGTAGATCACTGAAGAATCACATATTTGATTAAAACATATTTTGTCACTAGTTTTGAAGATGAGGGTATGTGATGGTTATAGCAGCTTAGTTCCACTGTCTTAGCTAACAGAAGTCTTTCTCCTTTCCATGTTGCTTATGCTTGCACAAATTCGTACATTGTTTTAGAAAAAGGGATAACTGAAAGTTGTCACACTAAACTTTTCCTGCATGATTAACCTAGTAAACAACTTCCCTGGAAAATCTGTTAAACTTTTCTTAGCTCATAGTAAGAAAAAATATAATCCCTGCTCACATAAATCCTGGATATCTTCATATTTTTGCATGTGGAAACCATTATTATGGGTTTATAGCAGTTCATTGTGAGATCTTCAGACAACAGTAAGATTCACTCATCATTCTGTTGCCAGCGACCAGATTATCATTCTGCAAAGCCTGAACAGGGAATGAGACAACTGAGCTGCCCACTTCTTTATTCTAAGTGTGGCCAACTCTTCGTCATATCTACAAGACAGTATGTGCTGGATACACCTTTGGTGCAAGTTACCGTTATCCTGAGGATAATCTCTGCAAATGTGGCATTTTGATAACGATACTTTAGGAATGAGACTAGTAAGAGGAGAAGGGGCAGCGATGCAGCCCTTTCCTTCTGTTGGCTTTGTGAGTTTCATGAAAGGATTTAAACTGTACTTAAGTGGCATCTGTGAACTTCCCACTAATCCACCACAGCGCCGATTCATCATCTGCGGGTTTGCGACCCATAAATAAGGGTTACTCAGATCTAGTCAGGAAAGGAGGCGAAGCTATGTGACACAGCTGAATGGGAAAAATTAAAGACCTGGCTAATGCTCTTCAGCATCTGGAGAGTGTATGTTGGAAATAAATATTTGTTTATTCACTACTGCCTATGGTTGGGAAACCCTGCATACTCCGTATACTGAAACTGTTTTGCTTGAAAAAGAGTGCGATAGCTCTTCCCTCTGTCTTTTTGTGCAGCTAGTAATAAATGCCGTATAACCAAGGAGACTGTAGTGATGCCATGCTACTCACGTTAGCCAAATGTGAGTGACAAAGAAAAGTAGAAGGCACCTGTATATAAAAACAACAGTGATATTTAGCATTATGTAGTAAATACAAGAAATTGAAGTTTGCACAAACAGAAAAAATGGTTTATTATTATGATGACTTTTCTGCCTACACTTATCTGTCCTTTTCTGATTGCATCCTGATCGTATTCTTTCCTATTCTCACTGCTTTCTTTCCTCCTTTTCTTAGGCAAAGCTTGGAGATGAAATTCTTGACTACAGGGATTTGGCTGCTCTTCCTAAAAATAAAGCCATCTATAACATTGACCGCCCAGATATGATCTCCTATTCTCCATATATCAGTTACTCTTCAGATGACAGGCATAGTTACGGGGAGGTACTGAAACATGGGTATTTCTTTTACTACAAATTTGAGAGTTTATGTGCACCATTAAACATGTTGCTGAACACTCTTAAAGATGTGCATAATTTAAAAAAAGAATTGTAACTTTTATATCTTCAGTTAATTGAGTCATGTCATCCATTCTTTCACAGGGCCTTCCAAAAAAAGCCCAATGTGTTCATTTCACTTTTAAGTTGGTGGAAATTAAAGAGTTGCTTTCTGTGATCATTTTTTAAACAGATGACATGTAATTAAAATATGTTTTTCTGTGAGTTCTCCATGCATGTGGTAGGACACAGGAGCCATTGCTAATTATAAGGCAAAAAATCAGAAGCGAAGCCAAATGTCTTCCATGATTTTTTTTTTTTTGAAGTGTACCATGTTATTTTGGTAACAAAACAATGGTATCACTTTCTTATGCGCAAATTTCTTTCAACTGTCCCTTACTAAAGTTCATCCTTATGTCATGCATGCATTTCAGCCTATTCATATACAGGGCTAATATTAGTTTGTGCTAATGAAATCTAGTTTAACATATTCTTACTAATTCTGTTTTTTGTGAAGCATATTTGTATATAAACCCTGTCATTCAAGTTAGCATTTCTTCCCTAACCGTATTTAACTTTTGTTTGAATTTCTGATTTATTTTCTAATTTTAGATATACTAAGTATATTAGCAAGATATATATGGTCTAGAATGGAAGTCTGTTTTGTTCTCCATAGATGTAAGCAAATGGATAGCAGTAAATGTTACAAATAATAGCCATACAGTAGCCCCAGTCCTGCTATCACTTACACTTTTTATACTTGGCAGTCTCAGTACTAGTCTCAGGTGAATTAAGTTTTGTGTACTCTCTTCCAAACCCTCTCTGTACAAAGCTGAACCACAGTAGCTCCATTATAATGCATCCTGAAAGAATTAAGATTTTGTCTCCTAAAGAGTTTAAATGGTATTTAGGTTTCCGATTTCACAGAACAGAAGAGTGCTGCTGCCTAGCCCTGAATCTGTGGAATATAAACACTTCCTGTATAAAAATTTGTGTAATATCTGTGGCCCTCCTCAACTGCCTATTTAGACCTAGGCTTGGCGACGGTGACTCTGGGCTTGGCCGAGGTGACACCTAGATTTGGCAGAGGTGCATAGGCTAAACAACCTTCTGCCCAGCTCCTTGTGAGGATTCAGTCTTTGCATGCTTTGAGGTGATTTTGGGCTGTGCTCGCAATCAAACGTGCATTTTCCTGATGCTCCAAATATTTATATCTTTGATATTGCCAGGCGAAGAAACGTAATCCTGTTTGCCAAGTTTCAGCATCCTGGCTACTACCTGCAGCTGCAATGATTTCAGTGGGTTCGCGCAACTAAAAAAAATCCACAGTGTTTAATTTTTAAAGGCAAAAGCATCAAATTACATGATGTTTAATTAAAAATTAAATAGTAAAGTTATTTTGCTCTCTTTTAGAACAGCCAACTCTGAACAACAAAGTTCTAGTCTGGATTTTGGAGGTGCTTCAACACAGATTTAACTAGGGCTTGTTGCTTTAAGTGGAAGTTTCACTACTAACAGCACTCTCTGGATCACAAACTAGCCTCACCAGAAACCAGGATTTTGTAGTAGAGAAATCAACAAAAGCTTCGTATGAAATTATGTATATCTTATTCCTTATTTACTTATTTAAAAACAAATAAAAAGAAATGTTGCCCTAACTTAATTGACAGGTGTTTTTCCTAACCTTATCATGTGTTATACATGGATATTGATATTTTAAGAGTAGTTCTTCTCACAAGTAACATCATGCATGAATTTGTATCACTAATTTGTTGTGTGTTGCTGTTTGCAGTCACCTCAGTTGCTCTCTCCAACACCTACTGAGGTAATCCCCAATGACTTTGTTCTCCTGTTCTGACCCATTTTGTGATACATAAACCTGGCCATGTTGATAACCAGCAGCGTCTGAAATGTGGGGTTTGCCTCCTGCTCTACCGTGCATGGGGTTTTATAATTTATGTTTTTCACGGTGTTACTTGTTGAATATGTGCTCTGCTTCTGGATTGTCATCTGTATGCATCTATCTCCACTGTCATCCATGTTTCTGCTTTCCAAAATAAAGGTTGTATGGTGGTCACTTCTACTAAATAAATTAAATTGGGAACTATGTTAATGTCTACATTTAAAGCTATTAGTGTGAGTTGACTCAAATTAATGCTCAGCATAGCTTTCTCTTCTTACTTTCTTTTTATTTTTTTTTTTTTATTCTACAAATAGTTAATCTGCTTATACTATTTGTGTGTAGGCATTGTTAAAGCATTTGCACATACCTTAACTTCTAGGTCTGTGTATTTTGATGTTCATTAGTGATCAAAGGGAGTCATTGTTTCAAGGACGATCACCTTGGAAGCATGACAGCATTTCCCATAGTTTCATAGGTAGTGACTCAATTACGTATCACAGGCCTTGCTAATTTCTCCTTTACCCAATTTAATGTATTGCAAAATTTTAATAATAGTGGAGAATTGCAAGTTTCCCTTAAGGACTATAAATCGCAGACTGTTACTGTAAGCACTAGTAAAGCAGATAAGTTAACCAATAATTAATTGTTTAAAAATTAAAAATGTCCTTTATTTAATATTGAATTTCAGGAGCTTGATTGACTGAGGCACAAAAGTACGCATAAGATAAGGTCTGAAATAATCAATATGACATCTTTGTATTATTTTTAAAAGTTGAAATAATTTTCTTTAAATTAGCTACCAGTTATCGAACTGTAAATACTAGTAAATTCAAAAAGGGAGGTTGGTGCTGCCATGATTTGTGTTACATGAATGCTCCCACATTATCCAGCTTTGCCATGCTTGCTATCTTTCTCTAAGGAGTCTATGATCAGGTGCTCAAGCATTATCATCTGCAGTCTCATCACCAGTTTTACTGCTGGGATTTTTATTAGAGGAAAAATCCACCATATCATGCAATTGGACACCATTAGCTAACACTCATGATATTTAAATATAATCACAAGACTTTCTAGAGACAGTGCTATACTTGTAACTCTCTTGTAACTATAACTATTTAATATATATAATATATACACTATATGTATAGTAAATATAATATATACTATATAGTTAATTATAACTATATCTTGTAACT
>NW_009732543.1:15498-48557 GCF_000703405.1 Apaloderma vittatum | reverse complement strand
ACCATGGTCTTCACCACGACCCAGGGGACCCACTGCTCTGGCGTCTGGAGCTCATCCTTCCCCCTCTCCTTCTTCACTGACCTTGGTGTCTTCACAGATTCTCACTCCTCCATCTCTGTGCTGGCTGTTGTGGCACAGTTCTTTTTCCCGGTTCTTAAATACGTTATCGTGGAGGCGTTCCTCTTCTATCACTTTACTGACAGGCTCAGCCTTGCGGGTCCCTCTTTAGAGCCGACTGGAATTGACTCTATCGAACTCGGGAAGCTTCTAGCAGCTTCTTGCAGAAGCCACCCTGAAGCTCCCCCCTCCACCTGCTGCCAAAATCCGGCTAGGCCAACCCAATACACCAACATAAAAGTTGGCTTAATATCTTTTAAAATATACTTTTTTTTTTTCCCCTCATACTTATAATTAAAAACTATTATTTTATAATATTCCCTAAAAATCTTGGTAATATAACTAAAGGCAACTTGTTGTCCTCATGAAACAAGAGCCCATAAGTAATACTATTAATTAATAAATACTTTATAAAATGTTATCAAAGTTTGAATTTCCTGTTCTAGCTCTGTCTGATCTTATTGAATGCAGGTGTTAAATGTCGCTGAATGATAGTGGGAACTGTGTGAACTTGAATGAGAACCTGATGGCGATTTCCATACAAATGTAAATTTGAGCAAGTGTTGAGCATGGCTAAAAGGTGATTCACAATATATCATTCATTTTGGCCATAAAACAAGATAGTTACTGTTAGCAAGTGGTGTGCTTATCCCATATTTCTGTATTCAGAGAGCATTGGATTGCTGATCCAACAGAGCTACAGATTAAACAGTAAACTAGTGAATGTAACCAAGTTTTCCCACTTGCAAAAAGCTCTTTATTATTAGTGCCTCTATGTGCTTTTGGGTATGATCACAAACAGTATCCAAAGGGTTACTGGCTTATTTGTGTTAATCAGTCAAGCTGGCTACTTCATTTTAATTGAATCTCCTGCTTGGAGATTCCAGTTAGCCTAAGGTAAAGTCTTTCTACACCTGAAAATGTTTGGCATGGATTGAGCACTTCCTTCAGAGAAAATGTTAAAGAAAAATTTCCAATCCTATTTGTCTAGAATTTAAGTGCAGCAAAATGATGTTGAGGAAAGATAATGACTTGGGTAAGAATTTTTTCCTTTCTTGATTTGTCTGGCAGAACTTAAAGATAAGCCTGTCAACTTCCACTACAAGCAGGAGATGAGCTACTATTAAACCACTGGCAATAGAGAACAGGAAGAAGAAATTCAGTCTAGCCTTTGCTCTGAAACACAAATATATTGTACTTCACATTCCCGGGAGGAGATCTGCACCTATCTGCACAGTCATACCTACAGATAGAATTGTTCACTCTTGACTGTCCTAAAAGCTCTTAAACAGTTAAGATTAAACTTTTGGAAAGTAAAAGACTAAGTGAATTGCAAGGGGAAATTGAGACCTGAACATCAAAATAGAGAAGCAGTGCTGCTGTTCCTACCATGTTTAATTTAAGATTAGCTGCATTAGTGAAAGGTGTTTGCAACACATATTGCTGGTAGCTGATCAGAAATTGTGGACAATTACCAAAGGCTCTACAATATAATCGAGATATCTTCCGGCTAATAATGTAGTATTTGTGTCATGTCTAGAAATTATTTGAAATAATTGATGTTACTAAGCACATGATGTAAAGCATATGAAAATGTTAAAATTCTTAGCAGGAATAGCCACTGCTTTCTTCTTTTACTAACCAAATTGTTTAAGGAGCCGGTTCTGTGCTAGTGTGTTTTATTAGCTCTAACACCACCACTTCTATACAAATAACTAAAAGAGAGGGCAGTGTCTTCAAGCTTAAGTATGGGGTGATAGCGTAACTATTTGGTGAAATTATAGAGGTATCTGTGATGCAGTTTGGGGTTGGTATATCTGTTGGTAAGATTTTTATTTGTGCTGCACAGAATCCCTAAACTTTATGCTGAAATACGCAGGACCCTTCTGACAAATGCTTGTGGTGTTAGAAATGGGAAAGGAGGTGGAAGCAATTTAGTCAGTTAAGTCTTCCAGGAAAAAGATAGATGCTGCAAGAAATTAGGAGTGAAGGCTAATCTAAGGTGTAAAAAGGAATCCAATCTTTTTAAATTTATCAGAAGAGAAAAAGAGTAAGACTAAGTATCCCATCTATCACACCATAACTTTAAGATGGCTAAGAGCCTTGGCTCTTATTTCAAGCTAATGAAGAAAGTTTCTATAGTTAAGTAGTAATGAAGATCTTGCAAAGGTATATTACGTATCAATGAATACTAGATGAAGGTAAAATGGATGAGATTGAAGATATGCAAATGGCATTCAGCTTATGGTAGTGAAATTACCTTATGGACTCATTAAGTTCACCTTGCATTAACTCTATAGAAGCAAAATTAAAAATAAACAAGGATATTAAGAAAAGTACAGACATAAACAGTATTTGTAACATCAGCAGTTTAAAAGGAACAGCAATAAATAGCCTTGTAAATGTCTCAGAATATATTGTGATGTATAGCACGTGTGGCTTATACTTGCAACAAGAACACTGACGTTGCTATGGTTCTGCTTTAGCTACCAGGAGAGAAGCAGAAAACAGTGACAAGTCAAAGGTTTTTAATACATTTACCTTGTTTTCCTGGCATTAGCTTTGGACATTTAATAAGTAACTACAAATAGTATAAAATGAAATCTTCTACATTGCTGGCAGCTGCAATAAGTGTGGAATTATGAAGCAGTGTAAGCTTATTTGAATGACTTTTATGATTTCTAATCATCTGCTAAAAGAATATCTTTGTTAGATATCTAGGATTAAAGTGAATGTAACTTGAACAGTTCGAGATACTTTTGAGAAGATAACACAAAATTCTCTGTGATACTATTCAGTGTGTATTCCACATTATGTCATGCATTAACCATTTATTTACTTTTGAGGAAAACCATATGGAGGAGGTACACATGTCACTTACTAGTCAATCAGATTCTCATCTTCATAAATGCCCAATGAACTCAGTGGCAGAAGCACTCAGAATGGAACACACGTGCTTCTAGATGAAATCTGGGAGTTGGATACTATTGTCATAGTACAGAGCAGAAACACTTCTAGCAAAACTTCTTCATTAGCTACCTGATATCCTTGCAAATGAGTCATTATGTCACTTTAAAAGATGCTGCTTGAAAGCTGTTTTTCTTGTCAAGGAATATTGGCACGTTTGAATACCACTTCTAAACTCAGCATGGATTCACCAGGCACTCGGCTGCAAGCGTTGTGCTAAAGGTGAAGCTGAAAGATGAAGATGTGGTTACCTTTGCCTTGCTTAGCTACTCATATCCCAGCAGTAAGGTCACAAAATGGCACAGGGACAGTTAAAAAATTGTAAGAAAGACAATTTTATCCATTACAGTGTTTACCGGAATGTCATGAGCTATTAATATTTGCACAGCTTGAACATTTTATCTAGAGACAGACACCAAATGTTGTGTTTTAGTCTGTAGGAGTTGAACAAAAAGGTACTTAGCTGATACTTAGCTGGCTAAAAAAATGTCTGTAATGGAAAGTATTCATAAGAAATATAGCAGCAGTCTCATCAGTATTTTTAACTCCAGGGAGCAGGAAGGTTGGAAAGGTGGCTAAAGGGAAAAGTAAAAGGTAAAAGTATTTTTATTTTAATGGTATGACTTGAAGTTATTTAGCTCCAGTGAAGATTCCTGTAATCAAGAAAATAAATATGTAACTTCTGTCATGTGTTTTCTTGAGATCAAGACTGTGCATAGCACCTGATTCTATATTATGCTGGGCCTGTCTTGTTGCATCCAAACTGCACATAGGAAAAAAACAGAATAACTTGATTGTAGAGGGCCCTACCCATAAAACTACTTCATGCCCATGGTTTTAGGATGTAGGGTGCATATTCTGTCATTAAAGTAATTCTGTAACATGTGGTGATTCAAAATGAAATTTATAGTCTTGGGTGGGCTAACAGTAAGTATAATGTAAGGTGTGATGAAATATTTACCTTTTGTATGGTGCATTGTATTGTGACAGAAAAACAAGTGAGCAGCTTAGTTTTGACAGGTCATATTAGCATTGTTCAAATGATGTGCAAGTATCACGTAGTAATAGCTGCATGTGAGCATGCTCAATTACTTAGTGTAATTTCTATTTGCAACACTTTTTGTGGGGAGAAAGGGGTGAGGGAGTAAGAATGTAAATAAAATTGCAGCTGTAATTAAAAGCTTTGACTAGGATAACCTTCTATACTTGCATATATCTTGTAAATCCACAAGCTTACCTGTTCTGTTAATGAAGCATGGAATGAACTGTGATTTCATGTATCCAAAGCAGGAGGTATTTAAATACCTACCAGTAAAATGAAGGTGAAATTCAAATTGATCTAGATTGATGATGTCCTCGGGAACTGAGGCTGCTTTAGAATGAGAAAGACAGACTGAACAGATTAGAAAGCAAAAGCAGTGGCTGACACACAGCTGTGGTGTGTTAAGCAGCATATCAGACAATGAAAAATATGCTATGGAAATTTTTGATTTTTAAACCTGTAGTGAACCTAGGGAATCAAGGAAGTCAAAGCATTTTTCTTGGGGTTTATTAGATGTGAATGTGGCTTGTGAGGAGGCTGCAGCTAGATGAGGAAACATCATCAGGAAACTTCTGCAGTATTACTTGCACTCTTGAGCCAACATGAGACCTCAGTTGTGTGAACCACTGCTGGCATCTTCCAAGTCAGACACCAGAAGCTGAGTGGCCAAGTAAGGAAAAGGATTTCATCTGGGTGAGATGCCACCTCTGCCAAGGTCATGTTTGTGGCAGATAGAGTTGAACCCCAAACACAAACCTTAATTTGCTGCTTTAAACACTTAAAATGAGGTACCACAAGGAAGGAGCTAGTTTTGTGTTCACCCGATGGCCGTAAGAGAACAGTAATGGAAAGCAGGCTTCTAGAAATGCTTTACTCAACAGTGCTTCACAGGAGGAAACCAAATTTTTTTCCTCCCTAGGAGGCCAGCAAGGAATTGTATATGCAATGTGATATTAGCAAATTAACAGTTAATAAAACTGAAGAAAAATTAAAACAAAGCAGTTAGCTGATCAAATATGTTAAGCTATGCTCCTGAATTTAGGTTAAGAAAATCCTTGGGGGGTAGCTATGAAAGTGTGATGTACCTTTACAGATCTTGATAATAAGCTTTTATTTTAAATGTTTCATTCTCTGTAAAAAGGAAGTAATCTCTCTCAGCTTCTGTTAAATTCTTCACAGTTTTACAGCTCTTGAGTACAAGTAAGAGTTCTCAGTGGTACTTTTTGGTGGCTGTTTGTGTTCTTGAAGTCCCTGAATATCCGAATCCTTCAACGAGGGTGATGTTTCTAATGTTTAATGACCTGTTCGAAAAATACCTCTTTGGCTATTGCCTGTTCAGGCTGTGACATTTAAGTGATTTTTTTGTTTGTTTTTTAGTGTTTTTTTTTTTTTGCTATATGTATTTCCGTGAGAGGTACTACTTTCTTCGTAAGTTCTACTCCCTTCTGAGGCTTTTTTAAGCGACTTGATATAGCTTTCATAAGGAGAGCAATGGGAAAAGATGAAAACTTTAAATGTGGTTCAGAATAATAGGATGTTAATGACAAAAAAATGTATTTGCTTAGATAATCAGGTGTATTTAAAATAAGAGCGTATTGGACCTGTTAAGTCTGGTGTAGATTAACCCATTAGCCAACAGAACATTGACAGGATTGTCATTACACTTTTACATGTGTGGAACCTGCAGGAACAGGATTAAGAAAAGGGATGAGAAGAGTGTACTAAGTTCTTGATGTAACTCACCTGACCTGTCCTGTGGGGTTTTTGTTGTTTTTTTTTTTTTAATCAAACTGTATTTTGTAATTGAGGCAATGCATTATCCAGTTCTTCTTTTGCTTTTTAAATCTAATGACATCAGTTCAAATACTTCTCTCCCGTGAAGAGAGACTGAGAGAACTGGGGCTATTTAGCCTTGAAAGGAGACGACTGAGAGGCAATCTTACTAACGTATACAAATATTTGAGGGGTGGGTGTTAAAAGGAAGGGGACAATATCTTCTCAGTCGTGTCCAGTAATAGAATAAGAAATAACAGGTTTAAGTTAGAACATAGGAAGTTCCACCTTAACATGACGAGAAACTTCTTTACTGTGAGGGTGACAGAGCACTGGCACAGGCTGCCCAGAGAGGTTGTGGAGTCTCCTTCTCTGGAGACTTTCAAAACCCACCTGGACGCGTTCCTATGTGGCTGCCCTAGGGGATCCTGCTCTGGCAGGGGGGTTGGACTAGATGGTCCCTAGAGGTCCCTTCCAACTCTGAATATTCTATTATTCTACTGAACTGCTAATAACAATATGCAAGTACCAGTTTTGGAAGAATAATGATAAACTCGTAAGAGAAACAGTTTTAAGAAGTGCTGTGGAAAACTGAAATTTCTGACATGTCTATTATTTTTTTAATTTAACACCTCAAAGATACACAGCAACTGAAGCATAGCTGATTTTTCACTTACTTTTTTTTTTTTGTAAATGTAATGCCTCTTGACCATCCTCTAAAAAGGTGCTGTCTGACCTGTTGTGAAAACATTCACAAACCATTTTTGTATTACTTTGTTGCTTAGCAGTTTGGACGTGAAGAGTGGAGAGAAGAACATATGACAAAATGTTAGATTACAGGAAAAAAAATGCATTACTATGACAGGAAAATCAGAATGTCGCATAACAGACCTGATAAAGGTCATGCTGCAGATACTGAAGATACAGCTTTCCAGGGAGCTGAGGTGCTCTGTGTGTGATGGAGTAGGACGATGAGTGGTTCAGTGGGTGGCAAAGTGAATAATACTATTTCCTAAAATTGACAAGAGACACTGCTTGAATGTTGTAGCAATGTCCTCCTGCTTTGGCTGACAGTTGCTACTGCTTAGAAATGTAGCTTCTTCTTTAGTGCAATATTCATTTAGATTAGTGATACTTCATGAAGACGGAATCAGCTTCTGCTGGTTACTGAAGCACCTTTGTGAGAAGCATGTGAAGCAGAAATGAACCAGTAAACCAACTCTCTGCATGCAGTAGGCTTTACAAGGTACTGAATGCTGCAGCTCATCATAGAGCTATTATTCTGGTTTCCTAGAAGGCATCCTGACAAGATGATGAAGTTTATCTTGCACCTGTTAAAAGCAAAATTTATGACACACAGATGAACACCTACAGCTAGGGATATAAGCAACACAGTATCAGTAGTTGTCCTTCTTACTCCTGGGAAGTAGTACAGGTGGTTTGTTTTGGTGGTATCTTACTGCCTCTGCTTACTGTTAGAATCCGTTAAAGTATAATCAGGCAGTACGGCAGGTCATAAGAGACCTGCTGTGTAAAATACCAGTAGTAGATGCATGTTGCAACATAGATTTGATTCCTTGTGCTCAATACAAATGATAAGCAGGAGAGAACAACTATGGCCTCAAGGGAGTAGCAGGACTTTTCTTAATGATATTTAGTAGAAGCCTAAAATCAGAAAGGTTGGTCAGTAAAAAAAAAAGACTAATGCCTTTTGCAGTAGAGTTTTGTCTATTATTGATCAAGACTGAATTCTGTTTATTTCTGTATCTCTATTGCTGTTTTAACTGTAGGTTATGCTGAAGTAGGAAGACTTGCCGAATCTCTTGAGATTACTCACTGGCAAAATTTGAAGGTACCTAGATTTGTCTTAAACTTTTTGAGGTCTTAGATGAACAAATGTCAGTGTTCTATATTATTCTTGCACAACCTGAACAATTTAAAAAGTTTGAGAAGTATTTCTAGTGTTCAATGGGTATGTGATGGGAGAGAATAATGGGTTTGATCAAGTAGAAAAGATTGAGGAAAATCCAGTGAAAAGTGAGGATAATGATAGCATGTAAGGAAAAACAAATTTCAAGTTGTGTTATCTCTTTTTTTCTTTCAGGGTACATGTCGATCTCTTCTAGTGCCCTTGCACTACAAGTACACTGTTACTTAATAAGAGCCAATGGAAAGACAAGAAATAAACCGCTCCAAATTACACTTTATTCTGGCAGTCTGACCTCTTCATGAGGGATAAATGACTTCTGGTTTGTCTGGCTAGAATTCCTCCAATCGCTGAGATGGTGTCCTAGATACTTTTCTGTTTAGTTTTGTACTAAAAATTATTCTTACTTTAAAGTCTCTCTAGTGCTTAACATTGTGTTAAGAAGAAAACTACAACTTTATAACTGGCAATAAATAAGGCTTTTTTTTTCCCCAACAGTTTCTGGAGTAAACAGTCATAGTAAAGTTCTTTGTACCTTAAAAGAAGGGAGGAACTGTCCCCCCTCTCCTGAAAACAGAAGTGTGCCTACTAATTGACAACATAAATCATTTGTTGCTGTTTGTTACGTGCAGAACCTGTATGCATAATGTGTGTTTAAAAATATCCACTGATATAATACTACTGTGATTAAATTTTCATTAGAATGGGAAAAAAATATGCCATTTGAAGATAACTGAATATTGTTAGGACAATGATACTCTCAGATGCATAGGTCTGACTTTCTCTGTAGTTTATCTACAGTTAGACATGCGAGTTGGGGCTTTTCAAACCTTTTCATGAATGCTGATTATTATCACAGTCCTGTATGATGGATGGGGAATAAAAGGTGTCTGGTGTTGTACCCATATCTCTGGTCACACTGTATTTAACAGGGATTCAATCTTCACTTAAAAGTAAAAAAGTTTTTTCTTTTTTTTTCTGTCTCATTTAGGAACTATAAATGCTCACTTTTTGTGTGATAAATGTTACAGAATGTCAAGAAAATGATAGTCTACTAGAGCCATGGAATTACATTTAGCTATAAACAAATTAAAATTAAACAGTGATACTATCAGTTGTTATTCTCACTGGACTTATTTGCTATATTAATCTTTTCAGCTCCTATCTCACCTCATGAGCTTTTACTTTCAATCAAGTTGGAGCTGCTCACAGTGTTTCTCTGTGGTAGTTGAAAAGGTTTATGAGGTTTCCTAAGCTCTCTGATTTTCATAAATGCCTATGGAAAAAGGTACAGCATAACGGTTTTAAAACAGACAAAACCAAAGTTCTTTGTGATGATGAAACTTCTTCTTTTTGGATGCTCTTCAAATGCTTTTGTAAAGTCAAGTGGATATATATGAAAAATAACTGGATTTTAAACCAAAACAACTGATGTTACTGTTTGGCCAAACCACTTTGTGCCAAATGTAAACTTTTACTATTAAATTGTGTGCCTTTAAAAAGTGATGACTACAGTGAAAATGCCAATGCAGCATTAACTGTAGGAATTACAGTGAAGATGACTGTAAAATGTTTCCTTTAGTTATTTACTGACACAACACAACTATCCCAATTAAATGACTGTTAAGGGAATAAATCAAAAGAATCAACACTGCATGATTGCACTGCCTGTGTCTGAACAGACAAGCTGCCTTCTGTTACTGCACAGTAAAGGGAGCATCTAGAAGTGGAATAACTGTTGCTAGCTGAACTGCGGACACTTGAACAAGGATCCTTTTTGCTAGTTGCTAGTAGTTCTTGCAAGACTTTTGGTGTTAGACCATTCATTATGAATGCCTCTAAATTACTGGTGGAAGACTGGGTGAGAAATCTTTGAGTAATTTAACAGGTCATGGCAAAGTGCTGGTTGAGTTCAACACTAGCTTTCTGTATTGTTCTTAAAGCTAAGACCTCCAGACAAGGGTCGCAAAGCTGAATCCTCAAAGACCAAGAATTCTAGCTGAATATGGTGTTTCAGTGAACTGTCCATCAAAACAAGATCCTGGACAAGAGTGAAGCCTTGCTTCAGCAGAGGTCTGTGCTGATTGAATGTCATATGGGTGTTGGGCAGGAAAGTGAGCTGTGCGGATGTCTTGAAGGTCATTCTTTAAATCTCTTAAACAGTGCCTTGTTTCCTTAAAGAATGAGAAAGTTTGCACTGGTTCAATAAAAGATGGCCTGCTGAAGTAGACTATAGTGCATGACAATGATATTAAGACCAAATAACTGTAATTGTAGTTAGATGCTGTTCTTACATGGCTTGCCATTTCAGCAGCTTGTGTGGGTATAGAAGAGTTGCTGTTAAGGCAGACTTATTCCTGGAGAATGGACCTCATGTCACTGAGGCAGCTATCTATAATCCTTTTACAGTTACTAGCAGATAAAAAAGACTGAAAAATGGGATTGGTCTGATCCTTATAAGCACATTTACCTTAGTATAAAACCTTAGAAACATCTCTTTTTCTTCTTTGACTGTTAGAGGCATTTAAATGACCATCCAGAATCACTATTACATCTACAATGTAGATATGAAAAAGCCTGAGATAGGTTGCAGATGTAGTGCTTACCTGGTATGCCTACCAACTTAAACTGCATTAGGAAAATTATTAATGATAAAATGTAGGATACTAAATGTATAGACAGATGTTGAATGATTACTGTATGACCTCTTTATTACCATGTTAATGGTCCAGGTAAATTATTTCTGTATAGAAATTTATTAGTGTGTAGCTAGAAATTGCTACATACCAACATGCTGTAAGACTAAAAGCACTAGTGATAAAAAAAAGTTTTATTTCTTCCTTTTCCTCTGTTCTTGTGAGGTTTCCTGTGCGTATGACCCAGTTTCTCACGTGCACTTACAATCCTATAATGATCTTTGTGCACATCGTTGTGCTTCCTTTTGACTGCATGTTAAAGGAAATAAAACCCCCCGAACCAGCCATAAATATTTTTAGGTGAGGAATAGTTTGACACTATTACTATTACACTGACAGAGGAAAAAACGTGATATGTGATTTATAAAGGAACACCACAAACAAGTGTTTTCTGAGAATAGATGAATTTGTCCTACAAAATCTCGTTAGCCGCTATGTTAATATGGAGCTAAAGTTCTGCAAGTAAATGCACAGCCTGAAGTGGAAGACAGTTTTTTATTACATTAACGCTATTGCTCGTTGACCTAACCTGTAAATTTTGACATGCATAATGCAACACGAGCTCTCAATTTAATGGTTGTAGTTCCTAAGTGTTCATTAAATGATGAATAGGTGCCTCTGACACAGTCAAACCTTAATAGTACTGTTTGAAAATAGTTAATTTCAGAAGCAACATTTCAAGACTTGATTAGGGTAATTCCTGTAGTTGACTACACTAGGTTTTTTGATGTATTACCTTTTTATGTTTTCATCTCCATCTTAATTGGAAAAGATTTAACTATATGAACATTATGGCTTTGAGTAATGGTAAGGAAGACCTGCCAGCTGCAAAGTTGTCTTCTGTTGCTTGCAGCTTAAAGCTGAGAAGCATATGGCAGTAATCGCCACAAAATGCTTTGCCCCACCTGGGGTTCTCTCCTTACTTTAGTCAACATAATATGTCAAAGAGATTGAAGGAAGGGCTGGAACTTATGCTGCCTCTTGAGTGTACCTTTAGGAAACAGGAGTGACTGTTTTGTTTCTTCTTGGGATGTGTATTTTGTCAACCAAGGCAGGTCCCTTTGAGCTGGTTCACTTGCCAAGCCTGTTAGCTGAGAAAGATTCTCAAATTCCAGCTACTACTACTATGAAGAGGCATGCAATTAGTGAACAGATTTTTGTATTTATTTTATGCAAACGTTTAATTCTGGGAAAAATTAAATCTTTTTTTTTCCTTTTAAATACTGTTATGAGGAAAATGGAATTTCTTTTGTCTTCTTTTTTTTTTCGGTCTCAAACCAAATGACAGACATCTGCTGCTGTGGCAACTAGAGAAGGAAAAGGTGAAGATACCAACTCTATACATATATCGGTTGCTTAAAGGGTAAACTGGACTCTGTTAAGTAAAATAAACTGAACTGATAAGTGCTAGAAGTAGTCAAAGACATTTTTATTTTTGGGTGTAGTAAAAGAAGCTTGCTGGGATATGGCTAACATGCCATCTTAACCAAATGATAGTAGTATCTTTGCAGCATGTAAGCATATGCAAGAAAAAAAATACAATTACCTCTAAAGTTGTTAAAATATAGTAACTGATAGAATGGTAAGTATTTTGAAGGGGAGGAATGAAAGAAGGACAGTTTATACTCACCACAGAAGTACTGGTAGTGTTCTTCAACTGGCATTTTTTGTTTAGCCATTTTTTTCTTGATAACTATGTCCTCAAATATTGTAAGGACAAATTTTATGTACTCTGAAAGGAAAAAAAAAAAAATCCAGTGGTTTACCTGACACAAGAAAGACTGCCTAAAAAAGAGCACTACAAAGGCTTATGGTTCTTCTGTGGTACTGCCTCCTGGCTGTCAAGTCTAAATAGTTCTTCAACTATTGTGTCAAGTGATATTGATAACCTAAAGCTACAAATCTTTGTGCTGATCAAAGTAAGACATTTTAAAGGATGAAGGATGTTTGGAAGATAATTGTAACTGTAAAACAAACCTCAGAAAGAGACAAAACAGGTCTCGCATATAAAAGTGGGAATGCTTTGGTTTTGATGGTTTCTACCTCTTAACAGTGTTTCTAATCTTAACACAGAAAGCGTGCCTTTCAACTACTTCTAAAGCGCTTGCTGAGAAGAGAAATTGAGACTCAAGACCTGGGCTTGTTGTCTGAAAGTCAGGGTAAGCTGGTGGTACAGTGAGCTGCACTCACAAGATCACATTGACTTGAGGTGAAGACAACAGTATAGTATTAACATTGATGCAAAATATGTCTGATGCCACCTGTCACCTCCTAAAGTCATTCTGGAAATTAGGCTATAAAGGAAGTAGAATCTGATTAAAAGTACGAAAGCACATAATGGTAGTTTTGTATTGGTGTCAGTTTTCCTTTGAAAGAGAAATAGTGTCAGAGAGGTTCCTGTCGAAGGTCTGAATTATACTGATGAAATCCAGCACTAACAAGAGTGATTAGAGACAAACTTGGATGAAAACCTGAGAGAACAGTTATTTAGATAGTTCACTTTCTTTCCCCTAAATAACCCGTCAGAATGCTTATTGAAGTAAACGAGGTTTTTGCAGTCTGAATGCTTTCCTACTTTTTTCCAGATCTCCTTAACTTCCACATAAGTAATATCTATTGGTTTGGTTTGTGCAGTCACCGCACTAGAGCATATGAATAGCTGGCTCCTTAAACTGCTAATCCAGTCTGCCAGTTTACTGCTGAATGAGACTTACATGCCCATCCTTGCTTTGTGTGACTTGTGCAAGTTGTGAGTTTTCTGTTCAGCTAGACCTGAAGCTTGAGTTTCTGAAGAACCAAATTTGTATTTAATTTCTCCAGGCAATTGTATGACCAGAAGACAAAGTACTAAGGAAGAATAAAAGGGGAAATTATTTTCCTGGCTGCTGTGAATTACATTAAGTTTTATGTACTCCAAGCAGCAAAGAAAAAGTGTGAGCTTTGTGAAGAAGTTACTTAAAGGAGCTCACCTTCTGCTCAAAAATACCAAGGGACTCATATCTAAATTTTACTGATGTTGATAATACTTCTATAACTTCTGGGAGGCAGTGTTCATTCCTAGAGCAATAGCAGCAAAGCACAGTTAAGCAGAGGCCTCACAAGAGATGAAAATTCATGATTTTTATTTCTCTTGATGACTGTGTTCCCTTCTGACCTCTGTGCGAGGGTTATTAGTTAGAAAATGGACAAATTCAGTATGCAGTACAAAATACGAATGGAAGAGACCAACCATGTAGTTTTGTGAAATGAAATAAATGTCATTGAGTACCCCGAGATGAGGGCTTTTTCTAATGAGCCAGGCTTTCCAAACATGAAAGAAATAATTGTCTTCTGGATGTACAGCCTCCAGCCCTAATTCCAATCAGCAGTACGAGGCAGGTGGTCCTGCCATCAGGCCCTAGTTCACTCATTAAATGGAGTAGGCTGATGAAGCTGGCCTATCTCAGAGGCACGGACGTGCTGTGTGGTCTTGCTAAGGTATTCCTGTTTCTGACAGAGCATTCTGGTTTTGAAACAGGTGTTTAGAGAATAAATGCATGGACTGCGATGTTCACATAGAAACTTTCAAGCTCCTTTTTAAAAGATATCAGTAGTCTTAATAGATTAGAAGGAGAAAGCTAGTAGAAAATTCTGCCTTGAGTGTATGCTAAAAAAATGCTGCTTTTTTTTTTTTTCTCGGTAGAGAGGAGAAATGACATGCTAGAAAATGTATTGATATGACAGGACACATCTGGGCAATGTGTTCAGAAACCTACTCAGTGTACTGCTTTCTTCAGGCCTACATGGCATTTCTTCAGGATAACCACAGCTGAAGGGGAAGGAGATACTCTTAGTTTTGCAATGCAAGATGAACACTGGGGATAGGGAGGGAAGGAAGAGGTCAGGATTGTTAATATTGCAGAGTGGTTTTTTTGCTACTTAAGTCACTCTGAGGTTTTCACAATAGCTTCTCTCTGAGTTGCGAATAATTTAGCTAGGAAGGAGATCCTCCTACAAAAGCTTTTGCATTTCTCATTCTTCATCTGTAACTTGTGTTGAACATAACAAGTCAAATAATAGAAAACCTCAACTATCATCAACTCCTTCACAATTTTTTTTTTTTAAGGTGAATACTGATGAGCATCTCGCAGTTGTTTCCTAGTATAAATTAAGATCACATGACGTCTGGAAAGTTCCACAGAAAAGGAGCTTGTCCACAAGCTGGTGGAAGGTCTGAGTAGCAAAATGTTGTGCAGTGAAGAGATCCACATGAGCCTTAAGTGAAACGAGAAGGAGGATATTCATGACAGCTTAAATTCTGTGAGGAGCAAGTGTTCAATCTGTGGTGTTAATAAGTCACTTGCATTTACATACCATGAGTTTTCTGCTAGCTATAATCCTGTCCAGGGGCAGTACACAGCCAGTATTTGATAATTTTGTTGGAGTTGTCCCATGTGGGAAGAGAAGGATGGATGTCTATGTGATTTTGTAACAAAGGCTTCCAAAGATGAATCAGCAGTATCTGCCACATACACTGGTTCAAAATCACACAATACATAAGTGCACAATCTTGTTGTTTCAACAAAAGAAAACACGCTGGGATATTTTAAAGTAAAATAGACAATTTTGCATAAAATAGCATCAGCATGCGTTAATCAGACACATGTAAGACCTCAGTTTTACCATCAGTTCCGATTCTCCCACTTTGAAGGAAGTGGGCCAGTTACTGTCCAGATGGCAGCAGAAAGACTGATTAGACATTAAGAAAATAGAAGCTGTGAGGAAATACTGAAAAAGCTGGGTTTTGTTGACTAAAAAAAAGATTGAGGGAATGTGTAAGACTTGAAATAAGTGTAAAATGTTGCTGTGGGAGACCGAAGCAATGATCTGTTCTTACCCTATATGCATGGGATAAAGCAGTCACAAGCTAGAACTGCAGCAAAGGATGTCTAGGCTAGGACTAAGTTAAACTTTCCAATGATTAGATTAATTAAACATGAAATTCGGTTTTCCAGAGAGCTGGTGCAATTTCCAGTAAAATCAGTGGGAGAAGAGGTTATACTTCCAATTGTGGGAATTATTTGGATGCATATGGCCTGCCCCAGGGCAAAAGCTACACTGGGATATCTTCCAAGGCTATGTGTCGTTCCTCTTCCAGCTTTCAGTATCCTCAGCAGTATCAGTGTCTCTGTCTTAGGCCAAGCGTAAAGGATGTTTATGGTAACTATAACAATTACAAGCAGGAGAAAGCATTGCTTTTTTACCTTGTGTTGAACAATACATCCCAATGTAAGAGATGCTTATACTTTTTTTTTTTTCCCTTGAGTGTTTCCTTGCTTAAACCTTTGTACTTGTTGACTTGATTTATGTGCCAAGGTAAGTAAAATCGTTGGCAAGTGTTTGTGACTGATTGAAATAACTTGAGAAATTTCTTAAAGGACACTCTCTATATTGAGAAAGAGCTGAAAGGAAAAAGTGCTGTATTGTGGTGCCTTAGAATATCAAGAGGGTCTGTTTGCTTATTTTCATGAAATTCAAACAGAATCATCATCTAGACAAATATTTTGAGCTTATACCCTAGTTGAATCTTTATTTTCACACTTGTGACAGAACACATTTTTTTTTCTGTTACTGAACACGTTTTTTTTCTGTTAGCATTAGTAAATTGTGTTGCTGACTTGCCTTTACCAGCCTGTTATGGCTATGCAAATGTGGGAAAATCTTCATGTTCAACAGCTAACTAGATTTTCTTATTGTGGCGGGGCACTTCAGGACCTAGTCTGAGCCTCAATAGCAAGTAAATGAACTGGTGCTTACAGCCTTGATGGCTCAGAGTGTGTCTATTCAGCTCATGTCCTGGTGTGCTTGGGAGCTCGGTAGCTGCTCTGAATTCAGTGTGTCAGAATTGGAAAATTGGGTCCCAGGCTTGGGTCTAGGTGAATAAGACTAGAGTGTACTTTCTCCGAAAGCCGACGGCTGCAGAAGTAGATGCCTGTGCTGGAGTGTCCACAGCAGCCCTCATGGTGTATGGAGACTTTTTGGTTTCCTGAGAGCACTGTCTTTGTGTTGCAGTGGTTCTAACTTGACCAATAAAATCACTTTCCCAAAAGTAAGAAGTTTTAGCTAGAAAGGTAACATCCATCGCTTGCTCATTAATACCTTAGGACAAAATTCTCGCATACCTTTTTCTCTGTGCAGTTTTTAGGAACTTTGAGGTATAAAACATTTGAACAAATGTGTATCAAATATGAAAGTTCTTTGTTTTGTAAAGATGGGTAGTAGGAAACTGCTGAGGTAAAAGCTGTGAATTTTTTCTAAGGACAGTTTTTCTGTATCAGTTTTGATTATGCATGAAATATGTTTGTGGTTCCAAATCGAACAAATAAAAGCTGTTTTTCAGCACTGGAAGAAAAAGACAATGGCATTGTTTTATGTAATATTATCTTTTAACTTTTCAGAATTAAATTTGATGCCATTTTACTCCAAATTCAAGCTTTTCAGGGATAGCTGAATTGTGCTGAAAGGTTAAATATGGTAATCAAACAGAATAAATAAATTTAAAAAACCTCTAACTTGTTTGTTTGAATATCTTTGAGTCATTTGAAACTCCTGAATAGATATTCTTGCATTTAGAAAAAAATCTGAAATACACATTGGTAGTGACAGTATTTCTGTGAAATAAATTATACTGAAAAGCTAATTCACATAGTGAATAAACTTATTTGCTGCCTTAAATGTTCGGGAAGAGGTAAAGAGACCAGCTTTAAGGCCACAAGTCAAACCAGATCCCATTGTTGTGATGTATTTGTTACATCTGTCTAACCTAAGTTTCTGTATTTTTTTCCCAATCAATAGGAAAGCAGTCCCTATGATCCCTATGCTCAGTTTAAACTGTTTAAGAGCAAGATACAGGTTTTGTTTGCTTTGACTCAATTTGCTGGACACGGATGTTTCATGTTTTACATGTCTTAAAAATGTTAGCTGTACAAGTTCAAATTTTGTGTATTGGTTTGGTTTGACAGTGCGTACCAGGCAATTTTAGTGGCATAGCAATGTTGCTTTTAATAGTAGCACAAACAACAGCATCATTGTCAACAAGTTCAGGGGAATAGTATGCAAACACCTGTCTGATTGTATTTGCTTCAGGCAAGTGAGACCATTGGATACAATTAAGGCTTGTGAGGCTGTACAGGAGGACAAAGAAATGTATGGATGGCTTATGTTGATATTAAAAACTAGCATACCGTGCTTCTTGGAGCAGGTAGAGAACGTTTAGTACCCATCAGGCAGACTGCATTATACTCTGAATGACTACATGGATGTCTCTTAGCAAGATCCTCTGTTACATTGCTGGCAGCCAGAATAAGAAAAATCTGAGCTTTTTCTGTTATGCCCTCTGTGAAACCACTTAAAGACCTGTTCAGTAATTAAGCACTTTACTTAAATTTTTTTATCATAGTTTGGACTATATCATGGAGACTATTTCTTTGCAGAAGCTTTTCTTTCTGTTTGAGAGTAGAAGCATAAGAGCATAAGAAGCATAAGAGCAGACAGAGCTGTTCAGGTCACAGAAGGGGGAACATTCTGCAAAAAAACTGAAAGGCATTTATTTGGAGAGGAAATAAAAAGGAATGCATTGCTTTCCTGTCGCAGAAATTACTTCTGTCCCATCCTGCAGAATTTTATCCTGATTTAATGCAATAGGCTGTGGAGGCAACTGATGGTCTTTAAGTGGAAAAGCGTATTTATGGATCTCTGGGTGGAATCTAAGTGGCTAAAAAAAAATCTATGCTTTTTATATTTATTCTGTGCAAAGGAATTGAAATGTGAAAAATAGAGAAGCCCAGCTCTTCTGTGACTTGGCAGTGGTAATCTAAACTGTATGGATGAAGTGTTTAACTTGATAATGGACAGAATTTGAAAATATGATAATGGAAAATACAGATTAGATAAGTTTCTAAGTACAGCAGAAAATTCCTGTATATTTTGACCCTATCATCAGATTAAGATATGTAGGATGATTGAAAAATGATATTCTGTTAACTCTTCCAAATGTGTAAAGCTAGCTGTTCCCTAGTATAACAAATCTGATAAATTTATGGTGATGGTGATAAGATTTCTCTGCAAAATGGTTGCGGCGATCAACATGAATATACTATCTGTTCTCTTTATATACTGACTTTTCAACTTAGTACTTCCCACTATAGTAGGAGCTAATAGGCTAGTGAAGTTAAAAAAATTACTATATTTCCAGGCTTATGTCTATGACTTCTCTGGTCACAAGTGGTGTTCCTCAAGGCTTGGTGTTGGGGCCATTTCTGTTGAACATCTTTATTGATGATCTTCATAAGAACATAGAGTGTATCATCAGTAAGTTTGCAGACAACACCAAGTTAGATGGGAGTGTTGATCTGCACGAGGGTAGCGAGGCCCTACAGAGAGGCTTGGACAGATTAGATCAACGGGGCAGTGTTAATGGGATGTGCTTCAACAAGGCCAAGTGGCAGGTCCTGTGCTTGGGCCATGACAACCCCATGCAACCCTCCAGACTTGGGGAGGTGTGGCTGGAAAGCTGTCTGGCAGAAAGAGACCTGAGGGTCTTAATCAACAAGTGGCTGAATAAGAGCCAGCAGTGAGCCCAGGTGGCCAAGAAGGCCAATGGCATCCTGGCTTATATTAGAAATAGTGTGACCAGCAGGAGTAGGGAGGTGACTGTGCCCCCCGTACTTGGCACTGCTGAGGCCGCACCTTGAGTATTGCGTCCAGTTTTGGGCACCTCAATACAAGACAGATATTGATGTGCTGGAACAAGTGCAGAGGAGGGCAACGAAGCTGGTGAAGGGCCTAGAAAATAAATCTTATGCAGAGTGATTGAAGGAGCTGAGGCTGTTTATTTTGAAGAAGAGGAGGCTGAGGGGAGACCTCATCACTCTCTACAGCTACCTGAATGGACATTGGTCTCTTGGTGCTGGTCTCCTCTCACAAGTAAAAGAGGGAATGGCTTCAAACTGCAGCAGGATAGATTTAGACTGGACGTTAGGAAAAGATTTTTCACAGCAAGAGTAGTCAGACATTGGAATAGGCTGCCCAGGGAGGTGGTTGAGTCGCCATCCCTGGATGTGTTTCAAGGTTATTTAGATGTGGTGTTGGGGGATATGGTTTAGGGGTGACCTTTATAGAGTAGCGTTAATGGTTGGACTTGATGATCCCAAGGGTCTTTTCCAAACTGAATGATTCTATGGTTCTGTAACAATTTCTTGTGGTGATAAAGATCCTTTCTTTTCAGGTACTGACCTAAGATGCTACGAGTACATCAAACAAATCCAATATCAATAATGATTGAAGAAATCATAAAAGCATTTCCTATAGAGACCAGTGAGACAAAGCAGAGATATTAATCATGTTTTATAGTGTTTAATGATGAGTAGATTCACCTAAATTTTGACTTTTAAAGACAATTTTAATAGCTGTTAAGAAGTTAGGGGTAACCTTGAAACTAGAAGATGTTCATAAGCAAGTTCGAACTTGCTTATGCAGCTTCTCCATAAAATCTTTTTAGCAAGAGAACAGGTGGGATAAGGTTTTTTTTGTAGTGTTTGTGATGTTTTCTTTGCTCTTTTTTTTATTTTTAATTTTTTAATTAGTTTACTTTCTACTTAATTTCCTTGATAGCAGTTCTGCTTTTTGAGATTTACACAAGTTGTTAGTTTAACAGGACAGATCAGATGGTTTCCTACAGTACATGCTTCTATCGGTGGATGAGTAAAATGTCTATTTTAGAATGCTTCTCTCTCTAGCAGTAATAGATAGTGTATGTTGAAATAACATATAATAAAAGAATCAAGTAAATCATGAGGAGTGTAAACTGGATTAGATGTTTGGAAGCTGTTAAAGCTTACGAATAGAAAGTAAGTCAAAATGACTGCATAAACTGAACTTCCTTCTCCATCAGAGGCTTGCAGTGGAACCCTGATATGAAATGAAATGTGGCAATAAGTTATTTCTGCGTAAGTATATTTGTTAGTAAAGAACAAACACACTGCTTCAAATGCTAGCCAAAACAACTTTCAAAGTTTAAGCATTTCTTAATCTTATTCTGACAAAGTGTGGTTTTCTCTTGGCATGGTTTAAGACTGCTTTTCGTATGCCCCTATGGCGTTTTCCAAGTTGCTTACCAGTGAGAGATTGAATCTCTATGAACTTCATGCAAATACATAGATTTTTTTAAGATTGTTTAGTTTTCACACAGTATAATCTAGCGGTTTGGCAGTTTCCCCCCCCTTTAACTGGAAGTGTGCCTACAAAAGGCACAACATTTAGATCTAGCTCTGCTTATTTGGAATGTACTATTTTGTGTGTATGGATATAATTTACTTCATTACTTTTTTGTTATTCTTGGATGTTGAGCATGGTGGCAAAAAATAATTCCCAAATAAATCAAAGAATGTTGTAAAATATGTGGACATACAGAAAAGAACTAAGCAGAACCAAATAATTTTCAGAATTCCCACTTCCATATGATTTTAAAAAGACTTTGAAGTTCTAACAGGAGCTAACAAAGAATTCAGAATGAAAAGACCATTGTAAAATGCATACTGCTTTCTATGTTTAGCTCATTACCTCTCTCTGACTTGTGTCCAAATTAAGGAACACTAGAAAAGAGCATAAATTGCTTTATTTTGCTAAGTGGAATAGTGAGGGGAACTCATCTAGCTAACAGTAGTGGAAGAAAGAGTATATGAAATGTGGTAACCAATTTCTGAAAGCAGCAACTAATTATGTAGAAAAGATACAGAAAATACTTAAAATGGAAAAAAAACCCCCACAACCAAACAGTGAAAAAACCCTGAGCCTCACTCTTCCTCATGTACTTTCAATGATGACTGTCTTATTACAAAAACATACATTGTTTTGGTCAGTGAGCTACTACAAAGACAGAAAGATTAATGTGAAGAGAACAGTATCTTACCTGACACAAGATAAAATGTGTCTTTGCTCTTACTGTTTTGTATCTTTTTCATAAATAACAAAACTGTTGCTTGTTCTGATTGAAACAGACATCTCCTATGTCAAATATTTGTTGGACCTAATTTCATACGTAATCTAAATTCAGGATTTGCAAACTTTTTTCTTAAAAAAAATGGTGTGGTTGTTATGACTTTGATATGTTTTCAACACTGGGTACATCTTGTATCATGGGAATACAGTTTTGTAAAATTTTAAAATATAAAACTTGATAAAGTATTTCCCTTTTTGACAGTCTGGCTGGTATTGGTAATCCAAGTTTAAAACCCTTTGTATGAGGATAAGTCCATGGAATTCTAGTTTTTGAGAGAACCTTGTAGTTGACTTTCTTTTTGTAAATCTTATACAAAATCCAATAAGAAAAGAAATCAATAAAAGCAACACCAATTGACTAATATAAAATGAAACATGTTGGTAAGCACACAGCTAGGCTTAAAATTTAGACCACAAATGAATTTAAACCATCAAGTACTAATAAACTTGTTATGCATTGGAATTTAGCTCAGTTTTTGAGAACAGAATCGGACCAATGGCACTGAATTTAAAGTCCCATGTTATGTTTTTGGTTTACTGGAACCAGATATGGCAATAATGTCAGTAAGAAGCTGCTGTCTGCTTGGAATCTCTTTAGATTTAGTTATTTATACTATTTTTACTCTTTGAAATGATAGGCATTGAGTGGGAGTATATGAGATTCAGCTTGGAAAAGACAAAACCTCATCTCCCCACATGAAACAGTCTTTTAAGTGACAAATGAGATAGCTGTGATTCGAGGTTTTTTTCTCCTGATGTCCAAACAAAACTACATTCCTGTTGTCTTCCTCCTCTGTAGAGCAGATACTGCTTTTACAGGTTGCGAAGCCCTTTCAAGGGCATTTAAAACTTACTGACCCGCTCCTGCTTTGGGCTTCTGGGTTTGTCAGCATGTTCTGTGCTGTGCTGGATCTCAATTACTGGAGAGAGTGAGGGAACCGGGTACGTGCCACCCTCACCCGAGCATGGTGACCGTGGGTATGGGCTTGAGGTACTGACCATCCTTCTGATCACAGTAGGAGCAGCTGTCTGTGGGGTTAATGATAGCTGCAGGAGTTGCATAAATCTTTTCATGTTTGATTTGATGATGTTGGTGTCTCCTGAGCAGAGGAGAAATAAGGGCAAGAGCCTGCTGTCCATGCTACTACTATCTTATATAAAAGTCCATCTGATTTAATTGATACTACTACATTTGAGCACTACAAGTGACTCAAAACACTTTTACTCCAGACCACCTCCATCCTTTTGAGAAATGCAAGCCCTTTGCTTTTTCAAGGGGCTAGTACAGTATGAGAAGCTGAGCTGGATTCAGCAAACAGAAGCCTACAACTCAAATTACTGATAGATGTTCTGGAAAGGTAACAGAATATGTAGACATTTTGGTGAGGAACAAGATAGAACTACTATACCCCAAGCTTTGATATACATTAGGTTTATAGTTCCTAATTTGGAGCATTCATATGATGTGTAATGCTTTCCAGTATCCTAATATAAATATTCCTGTTTCAGAAAAAGCCCTTTTTGGGACCATTGTATCATACTGCAAAAAAAGGATACTGTAAGTGCGTGCTTGCACTTATAGCAACAATGGTTGCTATAGTCACATCTTAACTCGCTGCTTTTGGATATTGTATGCATGACAATTAAAATATAACATTTCTACTGTGAAATAATTTGCTACTTTAATCTATGATTACTCCTTTTCTATTTTTGCAGGTTTGTAATCTCTCTGCCTGACTTTTGAATGTATTCCTCAAGTTGCTGGAGAGCAGTTGCTGTTTATCTCACAACAGTCTCTCTTGTGTTATTGCTCACAAAGAATCACATCTCTTACTAATGACCAGAATTATTTAAATATCTTCAGATAATCTCTTAAAATCTAGATACTGCATATTTTTAATCTGGGGGATTTCTGTGATAAGATGTGAACATGTAACTAAACATGAAAATGAGAGGTTTGTACTGTAAGGGAATCTCAGATTTGCCAGAAGCTCAGTTGTTTAGCTAAAAAAATTACCAAATCAGCTGTATGTAAACTCAGTTGAGATTTCAAACCATAAAAGTAAAAAAATTGCATGCTTCTGAAAGTATCTACCTAGATGAGGCTTAAATTAAACAATTTCAAAACAGAATGCTGTGCAAAGAAGACTGCCTGTGCTTCAGGCTTGCTAGGATAAATCTGTTGAGATAATTTTCTTCAAAACTGAATGGATGTCCTTGCAGAAAGGTTGATTTTTGGATGCTACAGTTGTAACTTGTAGAAGGTCATGCAGAAATATTTGGCCGTGTGAAGATACTTCAGTGCTAGTGTATGCTTTAACTGAGAGAATGTAGTGTTATCAAGACAGGAGCTTTCACTACATTCACTGCTGTCCCTAATTTTTTTAGCAGAATTTAACACTTTTTATGTTACTTACTCCCTCATATATTTCTTAGTTATTTGATTTTAAAAAGAATAGGATTTGATGTTAGGCAGGCTGAACATATCAATCAACCAGGTATATAACTGGAGCACCTCAGTAAAAATGATACTGAAGAAAATAATCTGAGCTTGTTTTATTTCATCCTTAAGATGTTTATAAAAACTCTTTTGAGTTTTGGGTAGTGTTAGCCATTACCATAGCTCATGCTGAACACTGTATTTGATCTAACAATGCTTCTTTGCTGATGTATCTATGAGATTCTAGCTGAGCGTATACCACCACTTCTTCACAGAAGAAAGTTTTTTGACTTTTAGTGCATGTTGAGGCTGGAACAATGATTTAAGATCTTGGATGCAGTAGATATTGAGATTCATGCAGTTAGGTAAGTAAATGGTATGGTAAAGTGTATGCACAGTTGGGTTCAGAGCTTAATGCCTGAGATATCATGCCAGTAATGAGTGTCTAAAGTAACATAACAAAGACTTAAAACACAGTATTGCTTTACTCAGAAGTCAGGAGACTTTTTTATATTATTATTACTATTTTATTTCAGGAATATTGTCAGTCTTTCTTGAGTTTCATAATGCATCTAATGTGAATATAATCATATGTATCATTTGCCTAAATAATGTCTTGCGTGTTGATGGGACTTTTGTGCCATGTGTACAGGCAGGGTGCTAGAAGATTAAGTTATGTAAGTTTTCATTTCAAGGTCTGGCTGCTTTGTTTGTGTGTTGTTCTTCAGAATTATGAGTAATACATCTCTTAAGCCAGAGCAATTGGAATGAGATTTCAGCAGCTTAAATCCTGTAAATTGTAGCTGAATAAAATACAGTATGAAGCTGAAGTGCCTCATCAGAGAAGGGCTGAATAGCAAGAGCAGAGCAAAGGCTCTGAGTCAGGGAGGTAAGCAAAGTAACTTATGAGTGTACATGATGAGTATAACAGCATGAAAAAACTTGGAAAATAATTTTCTGCTTCACAAATAGTTTTCTACTTGCTGATCAGCAGGCAGTAACTTATTATCTTGTAATGTCTTTCAGGACTTATTTACAGACAAAACAGCTAACAATTTCAGAGTTAACATGCAACTTGGAATAAAAACAGCCAACCCTTCCTGTTACGACTTTAATATAGCAGGAAGAAGTATTTGTGCCACAGTTGTTATGATGGTAAGAAGAGGGAAGTAGTAAGGAACAAACTTGTTAAAAAAAACAGTGTAAGATTTCAGAGGTGGAACGATGTTGCAAGAGTGGGCAGGCATTTTCAGTAGCTCCTTCTCAGAGCAACTTGGGAACAGTGAGGCCAGGGAAGAATTTACGGTAACAATCAAGACATGTCCGTGATGGGGGCATGGCACTTGTGCATGAAAACCGGGAGAGGTCTGGCTCTTTGTTTCCCATCTGTATGTGGTACAGTTTCTAGGAAACAAGATGACATTAGGATATGGAACTAGCCAGAGACACAAGGGGAATGACCACAGTGGCTATTTTGAGAGCTGTCATTTCAATAAAGACAATTTCATCCAGGAGCTTTCTCAAGTTCAAGCGGTTGCAGAGTTCAGGTCACTATGTCGTTCTTCTCTGAAACAGTCCCCTAGTAACTCCAAGTCCTTCAAAAATCTAAACTCTCTCGCTCAGTTGGACGAGAAACAATGCAGACATAGTTTTGATGTATAAACATCTTTAACTTCTGAGTGCTGTTGGACTATTTTGGATATAAAAAAAATCACAAGGGAAGAAGTTCTTCACTATGAGGGTGACAAGACTCTGGAATAAATTGCCCAGAGAGGTTGTGGCTTCCCCCTCCCTGCAGATGTTCAAGGCCAGGTTGGATGAGGCCTTGAGCAACCTGGTCTAGTTCAGGGCATCCCTGCCCATGACAGGAAGGTTGGTTTAACTGTTCTCTAAGGTGTCTTCCAAGCTAAGACATTCTATGACTCTATGAAATTAAATATATCGTGTTTGGTACATTCAAGGAAAATCTGGACTTGAATGGATGACTCTTTAAAAGGGTCAGTCTGAATTGAAAAACCTCACCTTGCCTCAATTCCTACTCTGTGTCATAGGGGTAGTACTTGATTTCATGTAGTCATTTTTTATCTAAGTGAAGTAGTTGGATTAATCTTTATCTTGTATACTTGCAAAATATCTAGAGCAAAGTAGTCCCATCCCCTCAGCATTGTATCAATAGTAACTAGGGTTAATGATGAAAGTCTTTCCTGGATAATGGTTCTTTATATAGCTCTAAGTTATTGAAAGCATCTGTATTTCAGTATTAAATACACCATTAAGCACTTTTGGGGTAAAGCAATATAATTAGTGCTTTGAACTGTTATAAAACAGATCTATTGAACATTTGATCTATTTTTAAAAGTCATGAAATAAGCACACAGTAAACTTTTCTCCTTTAGAAAGAGCATTTTTTTCTTTCTTAAAACATTGCCTATTAGTTTATGTAGCCAGTATTTAGTTAGTGCTGTCAGTATAGAATTGTGAAAAATATAATTTAATTTCAACTTCTGAAGAAGCTGAAAGAATTCCACTGTAAGATCTTAAGGCATCTAAGAAATACACTGTAGAGAGCTGCAGCCTGACCTTTTGTTTTGTTTTCAACTGCATAGATATTTTGCCTTTGTAAAAGCATGCCTGTTTCTGGAAGTGGACACTTTGTTCTATTTCTTTTTGATATTTTCAGATATAGCATGTAAATAACTTTTTTACATTCAGTATTCAATTCCCATCCTTTTATTTATCTATTTCAAGCTTGTTCTGGTGGCTATGTGCTTCCCATCACCAAACAGATTCACTCTGACTCCTTTTCTTTACTGTTTAATAAGGCTTTTCATGCCTCCTAAGCCTTCTGTGTGTCAGAATAAGTAAGCTGCCATATAGTATTGGATTTCACATAGCAATAAATGCTAGTAGAAAACAGACTAAGATATCAGCTACCTGATGAAGCAAATGTGTAAGGCTTTATGAAAACAAAAGTTATAAATATATTCTATGATTCCTTCTGTAAACTGAGTCCTTGCAGGTTTCAGTTGCAGCATCCATTAAGTAATGGTAAAAGAAGCCTTGCAAACACCTTGCAACACCTGATGATGGGCCAAGGAGAGACTTAAACAGTGTTCACACCTCAAACACACTATTTTTGCCTAATGACAGATGGAGAAGAGGGAATAGTACCCTAGCCATTCCCCGCTGGCCAGTCTAACTGATGTGTGAAGAAAACCATAACCATTCATACAAACAGGCCATTTAAAACATTTGTATTGCTTTTCAAGTCTCAAGGAACATTGATGTTGTGTAAATTTTACAGCTCTAGTCAAGTGAAGGATTACAAAAATGAGATGTCATAAATTTTATTTTATATTTTTATAATTTTTAGTCACAAAGGGTTTATCCTCACTAATGATCTGCAGGGATGTTTGAAAAGTTTCTATTCAAGTTAGCTTGAGCCAGATTTACGTGCACCAAGAAAGTGGCCAAGGACGTCTTTGAAGTGTGCATTTAGCATGCTTTTTAATCCTAGGGGATATTTCTGTGAACCAGAGAAAAAAGTTTAATTTCATTTCTTATTAGGAAGGCATTGGATAGGAAGTGATATAGGAGAAATCCATAAATTGCTTTTTCAAGAAATAGAATGATTCTGAAAGCCGACGTACTTAGTGGAAAGTATATATCCTCGGTCAGATCATTGCTATGTAAGACTTAGCATGTTTTACCTTTTCTTGAAAAGTCAGGTGAGCTATTGAAACCGCTCAAGAGGGATAATTAAAAGTCTTTGCATGGTGGAATGCATAAATGATTTTTAAGGATGGACTCACCCAGCACGTGGTTTTATAATAGAACGTGCAGTCATGGGCCCTTGAATGCTACTGCTGAACATGTTGGCACTTGGGTTACCTAATAACAGAAAAGCTTGGAAACACTACACAAAGCTGTGGGAGCAATAAGTAATGGCTCAGGTTTCTTGGGTGGGACCCATCCACAGAATTTGCTACAGGGCCTCGGTGTGAACGTGGATTTGTTTTCTTACTGCCACTCCACCTAGAATTTAAAAACAGAGAGTAATTGGAAGCAATTCCACCCAAACCTGCACCAGTTGTCTCAGACTTTTGAAAGGACTAACTCCCTGTTCTGTGCCACTGCTGAAAGGAAAGGGCAACTCTCAGTTTTATAACCTTGGAAATACGAAACAATCAACTATGTTAACTTTACAAGTATGACAACATCAGGAGCGTAGAAAAAAACCAAACACAACTCCACAAAAAACAACCCTAAACCTGCAATGAATTTAAAAAAGAGTAAAAGCACGGCATGCCTTTTGCTCAGGCCATGATCTCGTATTTGAAAGGATTACAAGACGACCTTGTTCTAATCTAAATATTTTGGAGGGGAAGAATCTTCTAACTGTAGATTGATTTTTAATATAGCAGAAAGTGATGAGATTCTGCAGTTGAAAGGGGGATATAGACAAACTGAGTCTAGAAATGAGAAATATTTAACAGTGCAAGTAACTAACCATTGACAAGTCTTAGCTGTGGGTATGCTTGCTTTAACCTTGTTTGACCTTTGAAATACTGTTTATCTTGAATATATCTTTGAGCTACAGGGTTGACTTACAGATTTCAGGCAGAAATATTGAAGTCACTTAGCTTGTTGTACCAAAGAGGGTCAGGCTCAGAGTTTTGCAATGTTATGGCTCTTAGAGAATAGGAATCTGAGTTACAATATGTGGTTAGATTGCTTGACCTTGCTCACAGCTTGTATATATACCAATTATTTTTTTTTCCTACTCATAATTCAGAAGAGAGAAATTGCCTTTGGCTGCTGCTTACCTGTACAAGTGTGTTAAGCTTCTTTCCAGTCATGTTCAAGGCTTCTGGTATTTTTATGGTTCAGAGAACTGTAAAGGATGTTAAGTTATTCAAATGAAAGTGCTTAAAGTATTGCAATTAATACCATTATGCAGTAAAATATGGAACATGAAATGAGTCTGTTAAGTATTTGTTTAAAGCTGCTTAGGTAAAGCAAAATTATGTCACGACTAAAGATACTTCATGTCACTATATTTAAATAACTTTATAGAGCAAGTAGAGCTGGAAACTGGCATGTTGTTCACAGAATTTCATATTGTCGTGCTGCTTTGATATATGCCATGAATAAAAAATCTGTAGCTTGAGGAGCGCACATGAGAAATGTTACTGATATAAGGTAAAAATAAAATTAAACCTGTTTAGGTTTGCTCATGGCCTCTCACACGATACCTTGTCTGCAACATTGTTAACCTATGGCAGTTTGTTATGTCTGTGCATCTCACAAAACTTTCATACCCACTGGCTTGCATTTTCCATTAAAAGCTTTATAGAAACTTGAGTACTCAAGCTGGATGCACTTTATTTTCACTTCTGTATGTAAGTCTACAACTGATCAAAAGGACTGATTTTTAGTCTGCAACTTGGAACTAACCATTAAAATTACATGACATAAGTCATAACACAAATCTATGAAAACTAAGTATGCAAACAATTTAATTTTTCAGCTTTTCTTTCCTTCCCCTGAGCGCTAAATCTGCTGTTTGGTTATGGAGAAAGTCCATAATAATAATCAATGTAGGGTAACTTCAGCTTTGATACTAACTGAATAATGTGCATATCCATGAGGCTGACTTAAAAATCAGTTTAATATTTTTCAGCACAGGTAAGAAAGCTGTATTTCTTATGGCAAGCAGAGTATTGAATGGCCCTTGGCCATAAGATCGCATGTGAGACTGTCAACAATCTTAATGCTAGAAGAAATGAGGTATTTAATACAGAGCGTAAATGGCTACTTCTTGAGTTGGACAAAATCTGAGCTGATGCTTTTCTTAGAATGTGTGATGCAGAAGTCCATTTTTAGCACCTATAATCATGTGAAATAGTTTGTATTTCACCTGCAGCCTTAAAAGCATTATAAGTCAGGCCAAAAATGCCCATTCCTTAAACTTTCTAAAATTTTACTCTGTTTCTTCGAGTTTGCTGGAACATAAGTTTTAAAGCAATGACATGGACATCGATTAATGTTAATCACATATGCTTCATTTTTGACAGAGGCTTTCTGATGAAGTTTTTTATTACTAAACTCGGCTTGGTTTCTCACTCAAACTACTGAACCCAACATGAGCTGAATAAGCAAAGCAGCTTGGTAAAGAAAAAATTACGATCTTTTGACTGG
The DNA here is from genome assembly GCF_000703405.1 of Apaloderma vittatum. Lineage (NCBI taxonomy): Eukaryota > Metazoa > Chordata > Aves > Trogoniformes > Trogonidae > Apaloderma > Apaloderma vittatum. The sequence continues at coordinate 18,357 of NW_009732543.1, read as the reverse complement.
TGATTAATAACATTGGACCTGGTTCAGTAAAGATTTTTGAACAAGTTTAATTTTTTAGGTCAACTATCATTTCATCTAAATTATGTATATATTATGTAATTGCCATTATAAAATTGTTCCAAAGAAAGCTGAAGACTATAATGGTAAGAATTTGAATCTTAATGGAAAGCATTTAGAAGGGAAGTTGACGTAAGAAGCTTAAAGAGAAGGGCTTTCCATAATATAGTACCTTTTTGTCAGTACTGAGTGTGCTCATTTGAATTTCTGGCTCCTGCAATACATTGCCTTAATATTCTGACAATTATTAATGAATAATGACAGTGCATAAGGGAATAAAATGTAAATAGGATCCTATGTTTGTAGCTCAGATTTCATTTATCCTATACTAACACTGTGCAGGGGTGGCCCCTTGCTCCAATGCCTCTTCATGATTATACTTCATGTGAACCTGAAAGGAAGTCTCAGGGACAAAACTGTCTCTTCTGGAATGCAAGGGACTCAAACCTGTAAAAGAGCAACAATAGTGTTTCCATAGACCATGAGGAGCCATATGAATGTGATATGGAAGGAAGCAAACCACACCACAGAATAGCAGAGTGTTATAACCACTGCTTTGTCAAGTGGTGTAAATAAAATCTCTAAAATCTTGGTTTTCATTTATGCCCTAAAGTGTTTCTCAGTTTCTGCCTTGAAAGTTGAATCCTTATAGAGAAAATGATTACCTAAACATTGTAAAACTCTGTTTGTATTAGTCAAAACAGAATCCTCGGCTTTGCTTCTTACAGTGTGTTCATCAACCTGTTAGCTAAAGCTAGTCCAAAATGCTACTTAGCTTCACAAGTTAACCACAGGTGAAATGAGCAGCCAAAGCGTGCCATGGTTTAGCCGTCTCTTTCTGCTTCTGACATAAAAAACACTGCTCCAAAGTCAGAATACGACTTTAAAGAAGCAGGATTTTTTTTTTTTTATTTCAGGATTTTATTTTTTAAATGTAAAATTTAATAGTTCCAGGTCTGTCTTTGTGTAATTTTTTGTAGTTTCGTCAAGGAATGGCATGATATTGTTCTATAGAGAGTGAGCAGTACGGTTGTATGTAAGAAAAAATAATCGTCTAGTTTGTTATTCTTTCCTTCTCTCTGCTGTCAGATAGCAAGATTTAGAGAGTGCTCTTAGCTCTGTTTCAGAGGATGTAAAAAAATTGAAATTCAGCTGTGCCCTTGCCCACCAACAGTCAAACTTTTTAAATTTGCAGTGTTGCTGCACTTGAACTTCACAGATGTTTGTTGAAACCAGCTAACATCCATAGCTGAATTACCCAGTTTAATAGTACACACTTTTGAACTCTTTGCATCTAAGCTTAGAAGGAAATTGTACCCTTACTTTAGTGCAAGACTTCACATTTCCATTGGCTGGTGTCTAAGTTGTAGATTCCTTTGGTTTCTTGCTTAGAGCCTGGAGTGCAGCTTTGTATTTTTCGCTCTGCTCCTACTGAATTCTGTGAAAGACCGGGTGTTGGATAACTTAGTAAGAGTTATTTCCTTTAGGTTGCACTTGGAATACATCCTAAAATAGTAAATAACAGTTTTACAGCTACCTTGTCATCATTCTTAGTCTTGCCTAGTTTCTTGTTTCTACTTTTACGTGGCTGTCTTGCACCTTCCCATGCATTTATGATGAATTTATCCATGCTAAAACTGATCAAGCAGGATCAGGGCCCTGATCTAGTCTTATTGTTGATCCACAAAATAGCTCTTCTGGTGTGTGTGTGTGTGGGTTAGTACAGTGGAATCTTATTCTGAAATGAGCACAAATATTCAAGCTGAATATGTGACTGCCTCTTTAAATAATTCTGTGGCCTCAAAATATTTATTAAACTGCAGACAAAAGTTGTGTTAGTACTAAGAGACAGCAGCAACTCTAATTTGGTAGCTACCCAGTGGATGCTTTTAGTGTTCTTACTCAAACCTCACTGCGTAACTAAGGGTGAAGCACTTCTACTTGGTGGGCTCTTTGTTATGTGCCAAGTGACTGAGCTTCTGTCCAATGGCACAATCTGCTAAATAAACCAGATAAAACTGAATCTCACCTCTAAATATATTTAATAGTGTCTGCTGAAGTAGCTAGGTGGAATTCAAGTTGCTTAAGCATATTTACACCTCCATTCAGGATACTCACTTAAGTACTCAAGTAGGGATTAGCTGGTAGTCTGCAAGTGAAACTTCACCGTTAAAGGACAGCATTTTTGGCAAACTGTCTCCCATTGCTTGACTGGTGATGCAAGTTGCCAGAGAGATTTTCGTATCTTGTAAGACTTTTGTCCATGGCAGCTAATGAAGATAAGGTGGGATGAGGCAGAACTCCATAAGCAGGTGCAGCTGAAGAAACTGGGCTTAAAAGAAAAGGCACGGACTTTAAATTCAATGAAAATTTCTTGAAAGCTGTCAGAAATTATTGTTGGTATATGTAGCCAATTACTGTGGAAATTAGCATGTTTCTTCTCTCTTTAGTCTAATTTTGGTCATCTCTTGTGTATGTAGAAGAGCAAAGCTAAATCTTAATCTGAGAACATACTGCAAGTCAAAATAATTAAGACAAACAACTTGGTTTTAAATTGCTAAATATTCATAAGTGCTGAAATATAATTTTAAAAAGTTACTTCAATTGATACAAATGTTTAACTTCTAAAGAGCCTAAATTAGCTTTGAAAATGTGATCGGAGCTCTTCAGAACACTTTCCTGTTTAGTCAGTAATTACATAAAGGCAGTGCCTTATGGTGGTGCCTACTATAGAAGAAAAGGTATGGACCAGGAAACAGACAATGAATTACATGGTTAATGAATAGCATCTTCATCAGGAAT
>NW_009732543.1:0-15486 GCF_000703405.1 Apaloderma vittatum | reverse complement strand
AATGGTAATTATCTATTGTATAGAAAACAGAAAGGAAAAATAGCGTTAAAATTGTGTCATTGTTTTGCTAAAGATATGAGGTGGAAATTTTAGGGTTTTGTTGTTTTGTGGTGTTTTTTTTTAGGAAGAAGATTCTAAATCATGTGTTAGATGTTGGCAATTATTTTTTCTTGGAGTAGAAAAAGCTATATTTACAGTTCAAATATATTTTTAGTTCTTTCTTATGGCACAGAAACATGACCGTGAAAGGATTTTTTGGCTATCATTCCCAGAAAAGACAATTGCTAGTACAGAACTCTGAGCTTCTGCACCTATATGCTTATTCTGTGTGGTTTATAAGGTGTGCAGTTCTTTCAGTTCAATATGAATTTTCACAAGGCATCTTTAAACTACCTGGAATACAGTTTTGGTATGAGATATTATAACAAGTTCAGTAATTAATATATCCAATAGAGCAGTTGTATCACTGTTATTCCTCATATTCAATGCATGAAAGAATTAGGTATGCTTCTCACTTTTCTCAGGTTACCTGAAGACTTTAAACTGTTAGAGTGCTTCAGACTGCATATAAGTGTATGCTAGACTGCCAGAGATTAAAGAAAGTTGGCCTCCAGTGTTGAAAATTTCTTTCTTAAGAAAGAACTTGGAAAAAAAGTTTATTATGGAGCTACTTAGCAAAATCTTCAGACTTTGAAGAATAACATAAAAAAACAACAGCTGCATAGGCAATACTCAGTGCAAATCCCACTATGTCTTTATAGGAGCACTTTACATCAAAGGTCAGAACATCTGGGAATAGGGAGCCAGTGATAGACAGAACAGTGATGGCGTGAGATCTGCTGCATTTTTGAGGACAGAGGTGAGCTCCAAGCAGACACTGTAGGGTAACACTGCAAGCAAAGCACTCGTGAGCAGGGCTAGAGTGATGTGGTTGGGTCGATACAGGTGGATGTAGGCACCAGCACCCTGGCAGGGTGATTGTCTCTTATCTCCCAGAGCTCGAGTCTTGATTCAGATCCAAAATCCAGGACTGACATTATGTTATTGAACCTAAAGGACTACTCTTTGAAAGCCCTTTCTGTCATTGAAAACCAAGTCATGCACTGTTCAAACTGAAAAGATAACAGCTAGGGGCATGACAGAAGCATTAGAAGCTCCAGGTGTGAAAGGGAGCAGAGGAAACCGTTATGAAAAATACAGTCTATACAGTATGTAAAGTCTGTGTCCTATTCTAGCTCCACTTTCATGTCACAGTTTGCAAAGCAAAGGGTTTACTGAATTTATGTTATCAGCTTTTTCTTCTCAGCAGTAACAGATAGTCTCTTCTGGATGAAATCCATTGATAAGATGATATATGTGCTAGTTGGGACAAGTGAGAGCTCTGGGTTGTGCAAAAATAAAGTTTTTTTTTGTTGTTGATGATTGTAAGATAGTAGTGAATCTGGGGATATTTTTTTTCTTCCTTTCTAGATAGAAATAGGAAAGCATGGAAGAGAGTAGAATAAAAAAATCTAATAAATATTCTGGAATTGAAACAGAAAGCAAAATGACCACAATCTTATAGTTGTACAAGATCTTTCTTCACCTGCCAGTAGTTTTCCATTGAAACAAGAACTGCTGTAAAATCTTCTCAGACTCAGACCTACTAAGTGCATTTCCTATCTTATCTTAGTGGGTTTTCTCTTTAATAATTTCAACACGGACAGTGTTGAATCACTTCAGCTGGCAGGCGTGGCAATACCATAGGGCTTAGAGATGGAATAAAGTAACAAAAGGATCTCAACTCATTATCAGCTTTTATCAACTGTGACACAGAACAAAATGTCATTGGTTTCATCTATGTTTGCACTCAGTCTGATATCACTACCCACAAGGCATCTGCTGGGAGATTTAATTTTGTCACACTGATAAGTGTTTTTACCAGGGGAATGAGTTGAATGTGCGTGGTTAATGATAGGACCCGTCTGCTGTTGTGTTGTCAGAAACATCTACCTAGATGTAAATAGTTTACATAAGCTTAAAAAGACAAAAGCTAACTTGGTTTCTGTGGTTTGTACATACATCAGGGCAGCAAAAGGTAAAACACCGGTCCCATTTCTCTGGCTAGATTGACTAGTGGCAAGAAAATCTAGAATAGCTTCCTACTTAGATTACAAGCACATTTCTGCTGACCTCTCTTGATGAAAAGGATGAGATCTCCACAAGAGGAAAGAGATAAAAGGCAGAGAGAGTAAAAGATAACAAAAAATGACAAAAATAGCAAAGAGCAACCTTGTATCTTCAACAAGTGAGCATGTTATGTGCTGTAAATGATCCTGCTCCTCAGATTAAAAAGTGAATCAGTGCATGAGGGTACAGCTCAAATAGACAATGGCTAATGAAAAAGAGTTTCAGTGGAAGAATAATTTGAAAAGCATTTAGTGGTAACATGGTTTTTTGAGCAAAGGAAGAGTAAAAAAATCCAGCAGGTAACAGCCTGTTTTTAAGTGATCCTTTCTTGTTTGTTTGTAGAGTGGTTTTTTTGGTTGGTTTTTTTTTTACTTGCCAATCAGAACATTCTTGTCATTGTTTGTTTGTTGGCTTTAACTTCTATAATCCTTTAAATTTGGTGCACTTAGATATTTTGTGTACTCTATAGAGCTTAAAATCTGAAATGACCAAAATGGGAAGAAAAGCCCTATACTGAAGTTAACTTCCTCATCTTCTTACTATTCTTATTAAATGTTCTTTTTTTTTATTCCCCTTGCCAGTTAGGTTGTAACTAGAAAAATACAAAATCTTGCTGTTACGCTGTGGATTTCAAGGTATGATCTGTTTGTTTTGTTCGCTAGCAATTTGTAAGGGCATCTAGTTGGCTAAAATTTGAGTTCAAAGGCCATGTGCTTGGACCATCCCGACTACATGAGTTATTTTTAGGGCAGCCCGATGCTAGGAGGCTAAAGGGAGATGTGCACTGTGTGTGCCAGCAGACTCCTGGGTGTGCAACAGCTGTGCCAGCAGCGATTAAATTTCTGAGTAACAGCGCTGTGTGCTGCAGAGGAACACGTTCTGGGAGTCACGTTGAGTAGGAGGTTCCAGTACGCCTTCCTCCCTCTCAGATGAACCACTGCAGCTGATACTTGGCTATTAGCACTGTCATTTTCTTCTGACGAATGTTAAGACAACTTGTCTTCGCAATAAACCAGCACTTCCAAGTTGCATTTATTCCTTTCGACGACTGTTGCGAGTTCTTTCGTTCTAAAATAACTACTTTATCTTGAAATAGCAAGTGTTAAGGGGGGTTTAAAAACACAAATCTAAACTGAAGAAAGTTGGAAGCTTGTAAATTGTACATATTCGTGCTTTTATTTCTTTCAAGTAAGCACGCTTTTAGGGGGAGAGCAAATGGAATTCTCTCACCTGTTCTCTAACTTCAGGTTAGATTTGTACCAGTCTATTTTTCCTACATTCCTTTTATCAAACTGAAATTCACAGCCAAATTAAAGGTACTTTCCTACATCATCTTCCTTTCCATAAAAACCTGGTAATTAATATGAAACAGTTGCTTCTAAATACCTTCAATTTCCATACTCCCTAAGACTGACCGTTTAGTGTGCTGTTTTGTATTGTTCCAAGGGGTTTTTTTAGTATAAAAATCATGCTTGTTTTCTTTTTCCCCCCCTTTGTTGTTGTTGTTGGTGTTTTGTTTTGTTTTGTTTTTTTCCCTTCCCTGTTAGCTGGAAAGATAAACATATACTGTGTGTTAGAAATAGCAGTGGGTATGCTGAAAAGGGGACATTAACTCATGTCATCAGCCTTGTTTCTTTTGTTCTACTTCATAAAGATTTTCGGCACATGCTTTTCATTTCTGAATGTCAAAAATGCCTGTCCTTGGCTTTGCCCCCTGCCCCCTTCACTCTAATCTTGAAATACTTGAATTACTTTTTTTTCCCCCCTCTTTGATTTGATAGGCAAAAGGTTTTACGTTTGTTATTAATTTCACAGTTTCCTGATGGAAGAAAAACCTGATCATTGTTCTAAGCCTCAAGTTTTTCTTGGTTATTTATTATGCCTTTTAATGGGGATTTGGATGAATTGGTGTTTGTACAAGTGACATGACGGATCATTTTTTCTATTACCGCCCTCGGGGAATTCGCTAAATCTGATGTGAAGACTGTGATATTTTTTGAGCTCAAGTATTCCATTTTCTTATCACAGATGCTTCCTTTGTTTCTTCCTCAATTTTCACTTTTCTGTTTTTGTGAATGTCTTTGTGTCCTCTACAAGTCCTGCCAGAAAGTCTATATTATTAGCAGTGCTGTTACATTTTTCAGCATCCAAATGTGTAGTAATTTTCTCACAGTGCCCTGGCTGCTTCTTCTGAGTCTGTTGAAAGTTTACTTATTTTCTAGCTTTACAACAGTTCAAGCTCACTTTCTTAACCATTTAAGCTTTCTGTTTGAATCGTGAAACACAGTAATACTTCTTCAGGCTACAGGAACATGTTTTCCAGTAGTTGAAGGACAAGAGTTCAAATAAAACCATGTGTAATGTTTTCTATATTGTTTTTATGGGTTTTTTTTATAAGCAGTAGTTTAATTTAGTAGTGTCATTTACTAAATAACACTTAAAAAGAGTAATGTCCCACTAACCCTATTATCTTGGTTACAGTTTTCTTTTTGTTCTGTTCCAAAATTTATTCTAATATTTGTCTTTCTTAAAAAAAAAATCCACCATATTCCCCATATTCTTCTGCTTTCTTCTATTATGTAACTTTACATAATAAATTTAAATTTAAATACATACTTTCTGGGGGAAGCTGAAGTGTTCCTGCTCTCGAGATTATATATATGTACATATAGACATGGAATGCTGATAATCATAAGCTGCTTTTGTGTTAACATTAAACAAAAAGCACTATTTTTCTTTGTGTCTTTCTTTGTGGTGATGAGGTGTTAGTGCTTTTGGGCTGTGATATGTGGTCTTGCTAACTTTTTGAAACCCTCTGCTTTAGATAAGACCTCTATCTGAAATTTAAACATGTCACAGATTAATACATTAAAATTTGTAACTGTGAATTGTGTTTTCTTTAGTAATAATTCTTAGTGGGCATCTGTTGTCATGAGATTAAAGTGCACCTGGTAGCTACTGCTTTAGATGTATAAATGAAGTTGATAAAATACTCAGTAAAAAACAATAGGAAAGAGGAAAAAAAACCAAACACCCTAGCAATCTGAAATCCTACTTTCTAGCCTTGTTGACATATTGCCACAAAATCATGAAAGTAATCATAAATTAACAAACCCATCACTGGATGATGCTATCGTTAACTTAAATGCTGCATAACTTCTGAAGCTGAGTTTTATGCATGGATATTCAAATCGTTTCTTAAGCAATGCAATATTCCCTTTTTGCCTTAGATATCCAGGGTCCATCTGAGTAAGTCACAGAGTGACAGAATATGAGGGGTTGGAAGGGATTTCTGGAGATCATCTAGTCCAACCTCCGTGCCAGAGCAGGTTCACCTAGAGCAGGTTGCACAGGTTGGTATGCAGGCAGGTTTTTGAAAGTCTCCAGAGGTGGAGACTCCACCAGCTCTCTGGGCTGCATGTTCCTGTGCTCTGTCATCTTCACAGTAAAGAAGTTCCTACTCATGTTTGGATGGAACTTCCTATGTTCAAATTTGTGCCCATTACCTCTCATCCTGTCACTGGGCACCACTGAAAAAAGACTGGCCCCATCCTCATGACATCCTTTAAGCACTGATGAGATCCCCCCTCAATCTTCTCTTCTCCAGACTAAAAAGCCCCAAGTTACTCAGCCTTTCCTAGTGAGAGAGATGTTATAGTCCTCTGACCATTTTCATAGCCCTTTGCTGTGCCTCACCAGCAGTTCCCCACCCTTCTTGAATCCCATGAGCCCAGAACCGGACACAGTACTCCAGATGTGGCCTCACCAGGGCAGAGCAGAGTGGGAGGAGAACCTCCTCTTGACTGCTGGCCACACTCTTCTTCATACACCCCGGGATGCCACTGGCCTTCTTGGTCATGAGGGCACATTGCTGGCTCATGGGCATCCTGTTGTCCACCAGGGCCCTCAGGTCTTTTTCCATAGAGCTGCTTTCCAGCTGCTGTGCATTATTGTTCCACTGAAGAATCGCTCTGTCAATATTAGCATGTATTACTTGTAATAGGCTGTAATTTTATTGTGTTTGAAATAACAATGCTTGTAAAACAAGTTACAGTCTCTGGGTAGATTAAGACTTCTGTACTGACTTCTCTGTTTAGCTATGTCATCCTTACTTGAAGTCCCAAGGAAGAAGGTATTTAGTTTTAAGGCAGAAGTAGCTTGTCATCTGAAATCTTGCTATGCTGCAGTCTCCTCTGCCTATGTTTAATCCTAAAGTTACTGGTGGAAGATGTAAATTCATTCTTTCTGAAGGAAAAATGCTGAATGTTGTTCTGACTGTAGTCGGTGAAACATGGTTGCCTTGGGAATGGATCAAGAGGTTTTAAAAACCCTTGGTGTTATTTCATGATGGTTGAGACTCCCTCCTGGCAATGTCTGGTGATAGGTTCTTGATTTTAGTATTAACTTGAAGTAAGGGGATTTAAATACCTTCAGCATCTTTTAAGAAACAAAGCCCCAGTAGGACAACCTTTCTAAGCCTCTGTCTGTTTCACGTAAAGTCTGTAACCTCTTTCATATCCATATTATTAAATGCCGTTATGTTGGCTATAATGTCCCTATCTTTCTCTTCAAGCCCTTGCGAGGCCAGACTCCCACATCCAGTGAGGATGAGGTAGTAGGTCCTAGATGAGATGTGCTTTATCAAGCTCTCCCAGAGAAGCTGCCACCAAGTAGCTGCTATTTCACAAGAGAGATGAGGAGCCTAGATGCTTGAGTCATCCTGTTATTGGTGCCTGGCAGTGGCAGCACTAAACTAATCTACAGGAAGAACTGATGAGCCGACACCTTTCTTCTGTCTGGCTGCAGCTGTTGAAATTTCTCCTTGGGCATTAATTTAGCTATAGAGGATCGCTTCTTCTCCTTGGTTACCTGGTGGTGGCCTGGAGCAGAGTTGCTGGCTGCTGAATAAAGGCATGCCACCCCTTTTGAACTACAATATAAAGCAGTACCCATGGCATATTCCTGTAGAGCTGACCTGGCAAATTGACATAGGAATAGATTATCTGGATTGAATAAATGTTTGTTCTAAAGTTCTCCCTTTTTTAGAGTCTTGTTGCACCACCTGCAGCTTATTTTATGCATATGAACACAGGTATGATTTTCTGCTGGGAAGTCTTGTAAACAGCACAGCAATGCATCTTCTCTTGCCTGCTGAAAAGGTTCTTCTGTGCTTTATCTGCAGTTCTGGTTAAATTCACTTGACAGAAGGCACCAGTTTTCAGTGCAGGCATTTGCTACTGCTCTTGTCCTCTCTGAGGTGTGTGCTGCCAGCTAGGGTCTGTACCTCGCTGGGAAAAATAGTGGATGTGAATTCAAAGAGCCAGGATAAGCCAAACATTGAGTTACCTGTGGTCTTCCTGATTCATAGTGACACTGAATGCTAATGCTTGAGGTGTCGTCTGTGATATCATTGCTACATAATAAAAAACCACAGATATAAATTATTGCAAGGTGATCTAAAAGGGATATTTTAACAGTTTGGATGTGAACAAAATAGAGGCTGAGTCTGGTAAGAAGTCTAACGCTTTGTACTTTGATGCAACATATTTCCGTGTGATGTTAACAGTATGACTGGGAGGAAAAAGAAGACATTGATGAAAGTTGAGGCACTAGGTTATGTACTGCCCTGGATGAACATAGAACTTGGAATGACTTAAAGTTCTAATTGATTCAGAGTCTGGACAAGTAGTATTCTCTGCTCTAGTAGAGCACTCAACTAGTTGAGCTGCTCTCTCAGCTCTGCCCTTTGAGCGTTCAGGTGATGCGATACGACCTTTATAATGTAGTGTTCTTGAAACAGAAATATTGTCCTGAAATGCAGCTCAGTTAATGCATTGTATACTCTTGGAAGCAATTGGGCTGAGCGAGTAGAGAAATGGGACTGGTAAGGACTGGAACTAGTGTTGTATGTGATGTAAGAAGGTATGGCATTATCTTCCTCAGCTATTGTTACACTTTTCCCTTCAGATGCATCAATATTTCACAAGCCTGACAGGCTTGTGTAGTTCCATTGATAGGGCAGTAAGGACGACTACAATATCTAAAACTTGCTAACATCTATATAATTAATAAATCGTAGCCATCCTAATTAAAACCTACCTTTAATGTCTGCATTGTGGTTATTTCAAACAAAAAATGTCTCGTGTGGTGACTGAAATCAGATTCCAGAACAATGTTGAACCAAGGATGATAAATTTGCGCAGACCCCTGGCAGCACCATGCAGACCTGTGCCTTGGGTGGGTTCTCTTTGCCCAATGCTGCCTCGGTGTCGATTGCAACTCAATCCATGCCTGAAGCAGCACTAACCCTCAGGTAGTCAGTTAATGAACATGCTCTGTGTCTAATATGGTAGATTGTGATTCACTCTCTGTACTAGAAAACTGACCATTCTCTGGCCTGATTTTGGGGCTTAATAACTAGGAGAGTCTTGCGAAAATTTGCTGTCACTGCTCAGGACTGAGCACAGGCAGAGCTATTTTCAATAGGCATTTAGAGAGTTTTCTAGCGTAACTGTAGGCTCTTTTATGGTCGCTGACATGTTTAATTTATGTCCCTGGGTATGTTTGATTTACTAATATGGGCAGATCATTTTCTTGTTAAATTCCCAACCCTTTCCTACTAAAAATAGACACTTAAAGGTCAAAGTATTTTCAGACTACCTGAGACTCCCCTGAGAGATTAAACTTATCTTTTTGACAAGGTGGATGATGGGTATGTAAAATTTCCCTGTCATCTGTGAAAGGAAAAATCTTGGGCTGAGGACTGCACAGTCCCTGTAGGGCTGTGTTTTCTCTAGTCTTACTTCTGAGCATGTAGTCTGTGTGTTCTTCCACTACACTGAAATGCAGGAAATAAGTGATTCTTGAGGATACTTGAGATGATATGACCAGAAAATTTTTAGTTTAATAATTAATCTTTGGCTCTGAAATAATTTTTTTTACCTAGCTTAAAAATTTATTGTGCTTTCAAAATCTTCTAGAAATAAGTGTGCTGTTAGTCTCTTTTTTTTTTTGACTTTGGAGGTTTCTGTAGTGTGGCATTGTAGGAACTATCCCTGCTTTGTTGAATCTTGATTTCAGAAAGTGTTAGTTGGAAAACATGAGTGGATACTTGAAGGTCAGATGCGGTGCTAGTATATCTGTGGTCAAAAGTTCTCTTAAAGTGAAGAGCTTTGTCATAGTCTGAAGACATGCATGTTGTCCGATCACGCATGGCTAAGCAGAGAATTATGGCTTTCTCTTCATCTGAAGACGAGGGTCAGGAGGTGATTTTTCATTTAAATTTTTATTAGCTTTGTGAAAATAGCAACTCAAAGCAGCTTTGGACTGAAAGACACACTTCCACTGAGAACACTTTATTTTTCCCTCTTTTTTTGTTCATGAAATTTTCTAATAATTTGTTTCTCTCTCAGTTTCTCAAACTTGCAAGGTTTTAGACTGAGTACATAAACACATTTCTTTGTAGATGTTTTATTTGCTATGTTTTTTAATTAACTTGCTGACCCTTAATCTCAAAATTCAGCAGTAACCCAACCTTTTTCATTTGTAGAGCTAGTAGGTCACATACTCCAACCGGTAGACTATCCTTCACTAGAGTAATATACAAAATCTGGTAAGGGTCTACTGATAGAATACTGAAGAAATGTTGAAGATGACTTAATCATGTGTCGTTGCTTAAGTGTATTTTAAATTGCAACTGTAATCAGATCTGTGTAATCCAATTAAAAAAAAACAATCCTGAATCAAGCTATAATTAATCTACCTAGTGGTGTTTATGCTGCTTGCTTAAAACCTTGTTTTTTCTAGATACATACAGGACACTACATAACAAAAATTTGTAGAGGTTTGGAGAGAAATGTGCTTATTCTGTGATTAAATTACTCAACCAATTATGTTTCATGCTGTAAATGTAATTGCACTGCATAAATGCGTCAACATGTTTACGGTAAATACTTTTGGCACTCCTGTACTGGAGGTGGGTTACATTTTCTGAGAGCTTGCAGACTTCTGTTGTTTGGACCATGTTTCTCTTTAATTGAACTCTGTGAGTTTGTTCTCAGATGGTATTTATTTTTTTAGTTAGCTGCTGCTGGTATTGCAGACTTGAAGAGCAGGCTTGATTGCTGAAAGAAAGTTACTTTTTCTGGTTACAATACCAGATTTAATCAAATACATCACCCCAATCTACAGATACTGTCTTTCTACCCGCATGAGATTTCTTTCTTCCTGTGAAAGTGTCTCACCGCAGAATGTGGCCAGCATCATGCAGCTGAAGAATTTTCTTTTTTAGTTGTCCAAGAAGGAATTATGCCATTATGACAGATTTAAATATTAAACATTGTAACGCTCACAAAGCTGAAAGTCTTGTGAATAAATGGGTGAGAGTCTCATGCACAACATGAATATGGGTAGCACATGTGCTTTTTAAACCCAGGAAAAAAAAACCCGAAGAAGTTATTTTGACCCTGCATGTAATTTGCAAGTTGCCTGACCTCTAGAAAAACAGCCAAGGCCTTGCTGAATCATTGTCTTCTCTGACATACTTGGCCTCTTCTGCCTCAGCTTCTGGGCTGTGGCTGCTGGTGACGTGAAGGTGTTTTGCCACTCAAGGGTGATGGTGTAGCTAGGGGTCAAAATCCTGCTCCTCTTTGCAAAACAACATCTCTAGAGTGCTGGAGGGGTGAGATGGTTTTGTGTCTTGGATTTAAACATAACAGTATGCTGTGCAAAAGTAAAAATCCATTAGCTTGTGAAGTCGAACCTGTTAAAAAAGGAAAGAAAAATAAAAAGCAGGGGAACTACTTAGAAAAGGCATTAGCTTAATGCAGTCCATCAGTGAATGCTCAGAGAGGGGGAAGCAGGCAATGCCCGGAAAGCATTGCAGACAGCTGAGTATTACCCGAGTGTTTCTCCAAGTGGTATTTATCCAAAAATTATGTGGTTTTCATTAAACTCAACAAAGTGATGGTACTTGACTTTTGTATCATTTGAGGAGTGGTCTTGCTAGCAGGTTGCTGCAAATTTAGCCTGTACACTAATAGCTGAAGTAAGTCCATCTCTTTTATTTGACTCTTGCCTATTGTCTCCAGATGCTAGATACATAGAATGGCCTAGGCTGGAAGGGACCTTGGAGATCATCTAGTCCAACCTCCCTGTTATGGGCAGGGACGCCACCTCTCGACTAGACCTGGCAACACATGGGGACCGAGCGGGAATCGAACCCGTGACCTCGGTGTTGGTCATTGTCAGCACCACGCTCAAACCACTGAGGTAAGTCATCTTCGCTTTTAGGATAGGTTTCTGTGCCCTCCTCCCCCCCCAATCTTATGAGGCATGGTATTTCTTCCTTAACAGAATATTGCCTTTTCTGTCCAATGTGTCTCTGCTGACTTCAGCTGAGGTGAACATGCTTGTTCAGAAATTCAGATGGTGATAAAGTATTTTTAAATAGGCAAATGTGTAGTGTTATGGAAAAAAAGATACCTCAAATTCAGCTCTGATAATTGGTGTAAAATATTCCTGTAATAATTTGTCCTCACTGTTGCTGAGAATCTGAAATGCTATGGTTCTGTGATATGCCTCTATCTGGATCTTAAAAACTGGACTCATATCTATAGTTCTCCTAGGCTTCGTACATTTGATATAGAAGATGAATTTCTCATTGTGCTTTTTGTGTTTTCCTTTTCAAAAGATGTAGTGCAGCTTTCCTGCTACAAAAAAAAATAAATAAATTCTAGTTTCTAAGGAATGCTAAGACATCCAATACTTTCAAATTTTGTTATAACTGCTTATGAGTTGCACCTTTAGTACTCTCTTCTTGATTAAGAGTATCACAGCTGTGGATAAATACAAAATCAGTAGTCAAGGTTATATTTCTGTCTGAGCAAACTCTTCAGAAACCTAATCTATTGGGATGTAGTTTTGTATGTTGCAAAGTTGTATGGATAAGTTAGTAAAAATTATTTTCTTAGGATTTCTCTTTGGATGATTGAGAGGTTTTTCTTTTTCACGTTTGCTTTTTTTTATCAAATCTGGTGCACTTCAGAAATAGCAGATTTTCAAGCGACTAGCCTGAGGGGTTTAATACAAAACATAAAAAGAATAGTTAAAACTGCCTACTTATGTGAACTCATTGGAGTGACCTGTGCGTTACTTAACTATGTTTTGATGATAACTATTTACGTTAGTCCAAATATTTATATAATGCACAACTGTGGAATTATGAGGTGCTAAGTGAATAATGAATGTTTTCTTTACAAGAGAGGTGTTCATTTCTTTGAGCAGATGAGGTCTGCATGTTTTTAAGAAAACAATTTTCACGTTTTTTAGGAAAACATAATCTCTATCCCAAGGAAACATTTGTTACTTTTCTTTTAATTCATGCATCTTCTCCTTGTCAACTGACCTTAAACATAGAGCAGTACTAAAGGCAGCGTTTGTAATTGCTGTGTTAATTCCTTTCTATAAATTGGAGTGAGCTTTCTCGTCTATAGACTAGTCCCAGACACCAGGCTGAAAGAGAAGACAAATCAGTGGTGTTCACTGTAGCCATGGCCCCTACCTGTGGCTCTGGTGGGCATGCCAGCATTCCCAGGGGGCAAGCCTGAGGCTGCAGGGAGTTCTCTTGTGAGATGCTAAATTCACACCTGGTTTGAATGTAGTGTTACTGCAGGCACATCTACATTGCAGGCTAAACAATAACTGTATTTTTGAAAACAGTAAGTAAGAATATTGCAAAATCACTTCTTAGATTTCTTTTCCTCTTTTGTTGTTGTGACCCCCAATCACACTGTTTAGGCAATTATTTCAGGTCTATCATAGACCAGAAAACAAGTTCCAATACTGGCAAACAAAATATATTTAAAAAAAATAAACACCATTTCAAATCAGAAGCAAATAGAAAACACAATGACTAGGATAAGCTATGTCCTGTTGATAGTCCTTGTTTGGGGTGGATAGACCTTCCCTTCCAACACATTTTGGATTACTAGGATTTTGCTTTTGTGTTCTGTGTTCTCAGGTATGTGCCTGAACCTTGAAAGGTGACATTTTTACAGCTATTTATATTTATCTGGATTAAAATATCCATTTGAAAATATAACAATAAAAAATTGTGTCAAAACTAAGAATTAGATTATACTTGGCAAATGGAGATTCCATGTTACCTGGTGGTTCATGTTTCTAAATGATTATAAACGGGCAGGAATGCTAAGCTTTATGTTTGAGTGAAAGGAAATGTCAGCTGAGCGCTTTTGAGTTTTTATAGATAGCTCAATCTCACAGCCTGGGCTCTGTTTTTTCCCTTCAAGGTTCCTGGAAGGAAAGTCAGGTTCCACCTGTTAGGTGAGCAAGTGATGTTTGCAATAGGCACTAATTGATTTGATGGACCTATCCTGAAAGACGAGAGGATCTTTGAGGAATTTTGTGACATTCTTTTCAAGCAAAATGGAAGAAAAAGAATGAGCTGTTTGGGGATTTTTGCCATATTGGTAGACATTGTTATTTTCAAGGAAGTTGACTGGGAATTCAAAACAGAACTTGAGCAGACTCAGAATAAATTAGAATAAAATCAAAGACAATACTTGTATGATGCCCTGTGAGGAAAATCTTTAAACTTTCATACAGTTCAAACTGACAGAGATCCTGTTCTCATGCTAATGTTGCCAATAATGAAGAAATGTGGGAACAAAAATACAGTGAGTGTGTGTTATACAAGCAGAATTCTTGTGAACCAGGCTGAATAGTGGTGTTCTCTATGGGATGCCAGCCAGTCCTTTAATGCTTACTGCTACTGCAAAAGCGTGTGCTAATCCTGCACTGGGAATTGTTTTTCTAAATCCCATTGGGACTTTGATTTCATTGTAATAGAGCAAGGGAAGGGAGGCTTGTGTCTGAGACTCGGGACAGATGGTTTGTTTTTTTGGAAGAAGGGTGCTTTGTAACAGCCTGTCATGCTGGAATTGTGCCTGACAAGGAGGACCAGTGCCTTCAGAGAGGCACTGTGCTGTCTTATTCCCAGGTTCTGCTCCTACTGGGTAAAGCTGCCTACTACAGACAAGGGTACATATGCACCTTTCCTAACTTTTGAAAGTTTTTCTTGAAAGCTTTCTTCATTGCGACACAAGAGGGTGACAGTTGTGTCAGTGCTGCATGGGAGGAAAAGGGAAACAAGAGCTGAACTGGCCACCAGCGCCTTGAATTTCAGGATTTGGCAGTGTCATCTTACCCTCCCCAGAAGTTGCATCAGAAAGTCAGTTCTAAAACGGTGTGGATAGAAATATGCCTCTTTCCTAAGCGTTTAGATCGCAAGGAGATGCAGCTGAGGGCATGCATGCAGTACGGCTTCATTTTTCCCTAAAAATCCACACCGAACTATGTTGTCATTTGCAGATCAATAGATAAATATCGAGAGGGAAATAGGAAGAGTGTTTAGTGACAAAGTATGAAGCTCTATTTGTGGTGCTTGTGTAGATGTATCGGAGTGTCAGAGCAGGGATTTCACAAGGGCACTAAATGAAGAAAAGCCCACATTGTTCCCTGCTGAGATTCCTGTTGTTAGGAGACTAGAGAACATTGAAACATACATAAAGATGAACTATTGCTGAAGACAACTAAGAATTTTTGTAATAATGTTGAGTGCATGTGGAAGTACTTAGTTCTGTGGATGACTGCTGTAGGAAACGATCTCTCTGCTGAGTGGAAGATAGACTGGCTGAGCTCCTGTGGCTGCCTGGCAGGCTACCCAGGTAAAGGCATCTTACGTCAGAAACCTTCTCCCATTAATTTATTTTTTTTCCCCAATTTTGTTGCTTTTTAATGCCAGCTGTAAGGGAAGGTGATCTAAAATTTGTAGCAACAAAGTCCAAGTAAACTGGGCAATGATGAGCAAAGAATGGTTTCAATTAGTTGTCTGGTGTCAGTGTAAGTTCTATAAAAAAATGTGAATCCAGCAGAAAAAATCCTTCCTAGTCATTACTTTTAAAATAAATCTCCCTGAAAATATAATCATAGGCTTCAAGAAATCCAATTTAACAGAAGTTATAGAAAATTAAACCTTTTAGTTTATAATATGTTCTTTTTTCGTTTTCTATTAATGCGTAACGCTCGCCTCTCGTTGATCTAATGAAATGTAAAAGCATCTGTGAAAGAGTACTTTAATACACTGTAGAGATTTCAAAATAATAAAATTACAGGTTTGTAAACTATTAAGAAAGGAGCTAATATTGGAGATACTGCCTCAATTCCTTATCAGTAACAGGTGTCGTGGGTTAGGGCTTGACTGGCCGCTAACAAGGACAGACGCTCTCTAACCCCCTC